>NC_054549.1:36877262-37004762 GCF_017654505.1 Polyodon spathula | reverse complement strand
GTGCATCGCAGAGCGCTGCCTGTTACAATCACATTGCATTCCATTGTCTCATCTGGTCCGCTAATGCTTTATGAATACAAAACAAAGTCCTTTTAACACTTTAATGCATGAAATATTGAAAATGGCTGAAAAACAAACAAACATTTGAAGTAGTTTTGAACACATACAGTCAAATTTATTTGCTTTTCATATTTTTTTCAATCATTTAAATGGGAAAAAAAGTGGCATCCTCATATGAAGTCATCATGCATTTGCATCTTCCATATGGCCCCATATAAAGACTAGAAGAGTTTTTTTATCTATCCCCTTATCAGGTCGCCATGAAAGGATTAAGAGTGTCTTTAACCCTCTCCTGTGCTGCCTGCTACCTGTCCCGCAGACTGACTGTCCAGGGAGAGTTCCCAGGTAACCCTCCCACGATCCGAGCCCTGGACTTGACCATCCGGTCCTCTCTTTTCCCGCACTGGGTGAACTCCACTTTCTCTAAACAGCGAGACACAACAGCAGGGTCAGGGACAGCATTCAGCAGAAAGATCAGTGAGACCTTTCAGATGAGCTTACAAGACTACAAAAAGGGAAAATGACTTGTTTAAAATCAATCTATTAGCCTTTACAAAGCAGGGAACAAAGATAGCCAACACTAACTTATGATAGCCAACACGAAAAACAGGTTGCAGGGGGACAAAGTGAGATTACAAACTATGCTATATGGCCTTTTTTGACCACTTTTCTTACATGGCTCACTTTTAAGATAGAGAAAAAAACAGAACACATAATTAATTCTGAACAAAATAATACATAATTTGTGAGTTTCTGACCAGTAGTACTGTATTTACAGACCATTGGTTCATAGTGTCATATTCACTCTATTGAACAGGTGGAATTTTGGAAAAACTTAGGAAGTATGTGCTTCTATGAAGAGTCCTAGCTGAGCCCTGCCACTGATTGGCCACTGACACCATGCCTCATAATGAACAGGAGTCTCTCTATCAGGCTGACACAGGTCTTGGAAGAAAAGGAAAGTTAAAATCTGAGCCCCAGACTAATAAGATTTAAAAGAGTAGAATCCAAACACTTACCTAAAGGTTTAGAGAGGGAGCCTCTCTCTCCAGCTGTAACACAAGCACATTTCCAATATATGTCATTGTTTCTAATAATTATTTGCTCTGCACAGGGTGGTATTCAAGACACAGCAGTGAGAGAGGAGAGAGTGAGAAACAATGGAAATCTGGTGGGCAGAGTTACCAGACGTAACTTCAAAATCTCAATTCAATTTCTAAGGAAATACTATTAAGAAATGAAGTCGAGTAGACACATGATTCGGCTAGTGTCTTCTTGCACGCTAAAAACGAGGCAAACGCTAAAATGTTTGTCTGCCTGGCTAAGCATCTTACAAGTATTACACTTGAGAGAGCTGCCTTGAGACAAGATGCCAGAACTTTCACTGTTGCCCCTGGAACATTCTTATAAAATACTGAATTCATCATACATTTATAATCATTAAGAAGAACTAAGATAAGCCTCACTTATCCTTAACTGAAAGTCTCATTTCATACATATCGATACATAGACATATTATTTAAAAACAGGAGACAAAGAGACTCCCACCTTAGTCCCACTGAACTCACCACACTGTTTGATGGCACAGTAGTCAAACTCTGTTTTGGGGTCTGTCGTGTAGCACCAAGGCCCGTGGTGGTCCCTGTCCGGGTTGCGGCAATAATTCTCACTCAGGTTGGCGTCGGGGTGAGTCCTGGGGTTGTATCTTCAAGAACAAACAAGAAGACATCTTCCTTTAGCAAGCTGATAGACAAGAGTACCCAGAGAGGCTCGAGCCACTGCGCTGTCATTCCCTCACCTTTCACAGCCATGCTTGGGGGATAGTAATAACAGAACATTGCTTGATTATCAAATCTTACTTTGCTTTGTGTGGGGTGTCAACGCTCCACTTCTGGCAGGGGATCCCTTTTCGGGTTTTGTTCACTGTACCCCTGTAGCTCTCTCCATAGTCGTGGTAGCAGTCTGAGAATTGCAGAGAGCAGACAGTCAACAAAAAGCAGGCTTGTGCCAGGGTGCTCCCTCTGTTGAAGGGCTCAGCACGAGGCTCCAAAAGACAGATGACCAGATCTCTACAGAGCCATTAACATGGGTGCCTTGCAATCTCACTGCTGAACTATTGCATGATTCATTACATGAGCTTCCTAATAAATTACAGCTAGCAAGTGACTAAACTAGAAATAAAGTAATGGCTGATGGGAATTATCATGATCGTTTTCAGATGGTAATTGGCAACTGTAAAAGTCATCACGGTACAGTCCTGCAAGCAGGAGCCCTGTGGCAGTGCTTGTGTACAGCAGTACCTTGTGTCTCAATGTCCTCCATGCAGCGATTGATCTGCAGACAGAAAGCAGTCCTCATATCCGGTATGGACGTGAAGCACCAAGGAGCTTCAGAACCGTCTGGGTTCCGGCAGTAATTCTCCTCCAAGCCTCTAGAGGGAGCAATGCAAATTCACAGTATGTGTTTCGAGTCAAAGGTTCATGTTACCATTCTCTTTAATGCTCCCGTTAAACATATCGCCTTCTGCTGTTAATTACAGATTATTCTTTTTTATTCATATTTTTTTAAGACGCAAACACAAAAATGATAATTGAACAATAATCTAATGTGTCTTTGAAATTCAACAAGATCCTTGCTCCTCGTTTCTGTTGTACAAGAGGGCTAACAGAATTCCTTTAGTAAGAACTGAAGACTTTTCATGTAAACATTCGCCAATGGACGACATTTACTGCAACATGAAATATAGATGTTATTGTTCACGTAAAGTATAAACGCCTGTGTCTATAAACATGATCCTGTAGCAGAGCAAAGATCTGCCCTTTTTAAATTGGCAGAGATGGGGTTAATTTCCTCTACCTGCCTGGGTTTATTATGTTCAGGTGGCTGGGGTTGATTAGTTGATTAGGTTAATTAACGATCAATCAGCGCCCAGCCACCTCACATAAAAGGAGGCCTCTGCTTCTCATTTGAGAGGAGGGAGCTGAGGAAGCAGGTTGGTGGTTTTTGGTGTGTGATTTTAGAATTTTGATAAATCCAGTGAAGGCATTACCCAGCCTGGAAATTATTATAATTACTTTATTATAAATACACAAAAATAAAAGGGCACAAGGGCCAAAACAAAGCGATTTAAACACAGAAAGAAAGACAAAAAGCAAAACTAACAAAAACAACAATTTCCAGGCTGGGCAATGCCTTCACTGGATTTATCAAAATTCAAAAATCACACACCAAAAACCACCAACCTGCTTCCTCAGCTCCCTCCTCTCAAATGAGAAGCGGAGGCCTCCTTTTATGTGAGGTGGCTGGGCGCTGACTGCTGATTGATCGTTAATTAACCTAATCAACTAATCAACCCCAGCCACCTGAACATAAAACCCAGGCAGGCAGGGGAAATTAACCCCATCCCTGCCAATTTAAAAAGGGCAAAGCTTTGCTCTGCCACAGATCCTTAATGGTTTCTTTACACATCTTTGTTGTGAATGGAAGAGATAGTCAGTCCCATCCCTTATAAAAAGTTTACCATGGTATATCTTCATGTTCATTGTGCAGTTTTCCATTCCTTTTCCCACTATTATACTACACATTTACCACAGTTTACCTTTTATTTTTTTATATGCCTTCCCATGACTCTGGGCTTTACAATGCTTGCCTATGCTTGATCATGCATTCACTGTGCTTTACTACACTTTGCTATGTTTTTACTATGGGAATCTTTTATAAGGGATACCCCTCTGGGTACCTCCCTAACCCATGCTACTTTACTCACTTGCACTCATACACATGGGGGTAGAAGGGGTGACTGTGGGGTTTCTGCGAGTCCCAGCGCTGGCAGGGGATCCCCGAGGTGGTCTGGTTCACTTCGCCCCGGTAGTCCTCCCCCCGACCCCTGAAACAGTTCTTCTGTAACACGGTGGGGCTTGGCTTCTTCAATGACTCTGTTAACAGAAGAGCAGGGGAGCACAGTGGTAATGGAGGTGCCACAGCCCCAGTCTTTAGAGAAGGAGAGGAGAGGACCGCCCATTCCATGCTATTTGTTCACCCCGGACAGTAAACTACTGTATATAAAAACAGTGTGTTACTTGTCTTCAAAGTGGATTTAAAAAAACAAAACAAAAACCGTACACACTTTTATCAACTGCAACAATATACGTCTTAAAATGAAAGCTGACATAGAGAGGAAAAATTAAAAAACGTGATTTCTTTTATTCTTTTATGGTTTCATTAAAAAATATAAAGAACTTTATTTAGGGTGATAAACCAAGTTTTCAAAATCATTGTGGTGCTAAAAAGAACCCTGGTTCTAAGTTTATATCTTACACTGCGTGGTTGTGTTGGATTGACGTCATAAATACCACGGGGGGACCCAGGCTAGGAGTGCAGTATGAGCTACACAACTTTTAAAGATTCTAACTGTGCATCAGACTTTACTTCCATTGCTAAGTTTCCATGGGCACACACTTTAACCCTTGCTGCACTGTACACTGATGAGGCCTCAAGCAAAAAGTCAAGCCTTTCCTTGCTCTTTAAGAAGCTTTAGCTACAGAGTTGCATTATGGGAATGCTAGTTAAACATTCACTGACTCCTCCCTCTCCGTCTCCCTGATTCCTGGGGGTTTGTTCTGGACTCCTCCCTCTCCCTGATTCCCGGGGGTTTGTTCTGGACTCCTCCCTCTCCCTGATTCCCGGGGGTTTGTTCTGTTCTCCTTCCTCTCCCTGATTCCCAGGGGTTTGTTCTGGACTCCTCCCTCTCCCGTATTCCTGGGGGTTTGTTCTGTTCTCCTCCCTCTCCCTGATTCCCGGGGGTTTGTTCTGTTCTCCTCCCTCTCCCTGATTCCCGGGGGTTTGTTCTGGACTCCTCCCTCTCCCTGATTCCCAGGGGTTTGTTCTGGACTCCTCCCTCGCCCTTATTCTCGGGGGTTTGTTCTCGACTCCTCCCTCTCCCTGATTCCCGGGGGTTTGTTCTGGACTCCTCCCTCTCCCTTTCCGCCTAGTCCCTGATTCCCGGGGTTTTGTTTTCTGGACCTCAAGACCTGAGGAGGGAGAGGGACTAAGGGCCCCCAAACAAGACCACGATAATGCTTTTCCATGATTGGAAAAGGTACTGGAAAAGAGAAATAATAAGCAAAGAATACACGAAAAAGAAAACCACAGGTACCTTTTAATGAAGTCCTCGGTTTAGAGGAGGGAGGAATCAGAGACATTAGCTGTGTACATTTATCGACAATTACTCAGAACGATGACGAGAATGTCTGCAGGAGGTGGAGGGGGGCGGGCCCCCCCCCCCCCCCTTCTCCTTCTCCTTTAGAATGAAAGTGTACATAACAAAGGCCAAAATCTCCGCTAATGTCTTGTTTCCATCTGGCTAATCGCACTGGGGATTCCTGATTCCCTGGCTATTCGAATATCCATTTCCATCACAACTGCACTGGATCCTCATTGGAGAAGCACAGGCTGAAAATACAGAACAAACCTCACAGAGGAAACCCCCAGAAGCACTACTTGACTAGCAATGGCTCATTGTGGATTTAGAACACAGCGGTCCTGACCCACAAACATGCTGCTTCTGATGTGCTACCACCGTACCGTGAGGAATTGCTAGTTTGTAGTATTTTTATTTCAGATCATGAAAGGGTTGTACCATTCTATGAATGTAGCTGCCCCACTAATAAAGAACCATTGCACTGCCATTGTACAGCCACAGCTGCATTGCCACTGAAGATCATTTGCAAGGATTCGTTCCCAGTCATTTGTAGCACAGAAACAGAGAAACAAACAGCAATGAAGTATGTGTGCCTCATGGAAAAGCAGCATTACTATACATGCAGATATATCCTTTCTTATGAACTGTATTGTAGACTGTCCATTAGAAAGCTGGGTGGTTTAGGTGGTTGAACACTTCTGGGAGAGCAGCTGGTTTACAGGGGGTCTCTTAGCGAGCCCTGTGAATCTGCCCCCCCCGGTACTCACGGCACTTGGTGATCTTGCAGTCCTGCCGCTCCACCTTGGGGTCGGAGGTGTAGCACCATGGGACTGGCGAGGCGTCCGGGTTGCGGCAGTAGTTATCGTCCAGACTCTTCTCCGGGTACCTGGGAAGGAGGGAACGCAGTGTCAAAGCCTTTTTTTATGGTGTTACAAAAGTTGTTTATTATTGAGTTCTTCTGGTTTGTTAACTTGCATAGTTACTTTCCTGTCTGAAAAACAACCAATGACAATAATCTGACGTAAATAACTTTTGCATATTTCTTAGAAGCACCAATGTGTTGCATTGCTGTGTTTTGTAGTACAATACAAAAATCCAAATACTCCAAATTCTGAGGTACAACTAAAATATGCTAAGGGTTAGGAGCACGATTTCAAAGTGTTTACTCCAGTCTATAGTTAATCAGTTAGTTCATTTTTTTTAGTAAAATTAATGTAGACTCATCCTTTTGAATTGGAGTGAACACTGTGAAAATACAACCAAAGTTAGGTAGAGAGCTGCTGTCTTTCTTGCACAAGCGGTGCACGGGTGCGCTGAGCTGCTGCACGTACTTCTCTGGTTGGTATGGGTGTGGGTGTGGATGCTGCTGGTCCCAGCGCTGGCACTCCAGTCCCATCACAGTGTGGTCCACCTGCCCACGGTAATCCTCCCCATTACAAGACACACACACCTCTGAAACAAAACAGCAACGCACCCCACAAGTCAATCAAGCAACGAGCGCTGCACACACACATGCACAGTTCAATACAGACTGAGCCTTTGAGATCTCCTTATCAAAGGGGTGCTGGTGAGAAACTGCGGCAAAAAATAACATTACAAGATCTACGTCAAAAGAGCAGCAGATAATTCAAACAGGACAAAAACACTTAACATGAAGCAAAACCAATCATAAAAGCAGCAATCCAAAACACAAACACAGGAAAGCAAAAGGCATTCCAATGTACATGATCCTGGTCACAGTCAGCATCTCCAGAAGCTGCAACCATGGTCACATTTAAAAAAGGTATTTTGAACAAATGAGAAGTGATCTGGTGGCAACCTTTAATCAAGCTGAGTTTACTTTCTATAGCACTCTCTGTTTGACAGTCTCAGCTTGATTAGTCTCAGGTAGCCACCGTCCAAACACTGAGTAACCCCCATTGTAGCCGCTGCAGTAAACAGGCCTTACCTTCCTCACAGGCTGGGATCTTGCAGGTCTCGTAACGCTTGTTTGGGTCGGTGGTGTAGCACCAGGGGCCCGTGTCGTCCCCATCGGGGTTCCGGCAGTAATTCTCCTCCAGCCCATTCCAGATGGTCGGAGTGTGTCTGTGGGAGATTAAAAACACTCTTGCTTGGCTGTGGAATGTCTTTCCTTTCCCAGCTTTTGATTCTGGGATTTGATGAAGTCAACACTGCCTTGCTCTAACTAAGCAAAAATGTTCAGCACAATACTTACTATTTAAGCTTAGAAGACACTTCTTAAAAAACTTAATATGCCCTCTATTTGCACTGATGCAAAATGCCCTTTCTCCCACCACATTTCTCTATAGTATACCTGAATCATATATATAGTAAGGTATATATTTTAGGAAACTACAGTGTTTTTGGACAGTACTTCAGTATAATTTTTAGGGTGCAGCTAGCTGTGAGCGCATGGTCTAGGGTAAAACATATTCAAGCAGACAAATGTTTAGCCAGTGCAGTCATGACTGCAGCTGAAGCGTTTTCTACTTTGTCTGACTAAGGGGTCTGATTAACCAGTACTCTGCTGGGATTGCTCACAGCTGGATTTTTGAAAGTATTTTACAGCACTGGAGATTCAGCAAACACCTACTGCTTAAAACAAAGGCAGATGTTACTAACAGTATGATTTTTACTGGCACTGAGGCAGCTGATTCTTATTTATTAATTCATTCTTAATATAACCACCCATTTCACTTTCTCTAAACTCTAAGTACGGAGCTTCAGAAAAATGTAGCGTTACATGTCCCCACGTGTTGCTACAATGTTTAAATAACGTACCTGCAAGTTTTCTTTTAACATTCTGACAACTTTTTACACTTAAAACTTAAAGTCTGTTTCAAAGCTCTTCTCAAAATGTCCGTGCTAGTGCACTGGGGTTTGAGATCTGTCCTCTAAATCACTGCAGGATTTAAAAAAAAAAAAATCAAACAACTGCTCTGGCTTTTCCGTTCCATACCACATCATGGATCGTTATTGCTGTGTTACCTGTTTGACAACATAGGCAGTAATCCTTACACTATCAGTGCACTAGAACAGTCATTTTGAGATGAGCTTTGAAACAGACTTTAAACTTAAAAGTGTAAAATGTTGTCAGGATGTTAACAACAAAAAGAAAAATTGCAGGCACGTTATTTAAACGGTTGTAGCAACACGTGGGACGTGTAACACTATATTTTACAGAACCCCACTACTTACTGTTTAAAGTCAATGAAATATAAGAATTTCTCTTTCTTCAGCCCTGATGTTAAACTAGTGACAGCAGTCCTTTTGGGGCTTATTACTGGCAGTAGAATTTGTACTGGCAATTGGAAATCCCCAAGAAGACTGTTGTCAGTAGATTTTCTACTGGTAGTAACTACTTTGTAAAACAAGTGTAGCGTCTCCTTACCTGTGATCATGAGGGAACTTAGACCACCACTGCTGGCACTTCCGCCCACTCACTGTCACCGACACGGTTCCTCTGTAACTCTTTCCGTTTCCCATAATGCACTTGCGCACAAAATCTAGAGGGAACAGACAGGGTTTATCTACCAGGTTACTGATTACGACTGAAGCCCTAGGATAACACATATAAATGCCAGTCATCATCTATCCTATAATTCCAGTATCTGGTACAAACAAACATGCACCGCACTACACTGATGAACCTGGGAGATACCTGGCACACAAACGCAGGTAACAGTGGCACTACACTGATAAACCTGGGAGATACCTGGAACACAAACGCAGGTAACAGTGGCACTACACTGATGAACCTGGGAGACACCTGGAACACAAACGCAGGTAACAGTGGCACTACACTGATGAACCTGGGAGATACCTGGCACACAAACGCAGGTAACAGTGGCACTACACTGATAAACCTGGGAGACACCTGGAACACAAACGCAGGTAACAATGGCACTACACTGATAAACCTGGGAGACACCTGGAACACCAACGCAGGTAACAGTGGCACTACACTGATAAACCTGGGAGACACCTGGCACACAAACGCAGGTAACAGTGGCACTACACTGGTAAACCTGGGAGATACCTGGCACACAGGGACTCCCCGTGTAGAAAAGCCTACCTTTCTTTTCAAAGAGGTCGTAGTTCACATTGTTCTTCACTACAGAGTGGGGAGTATCTCTGGTCCAGGGGAGAAGCTTGCAGCTCGCTGCACTGTGACTGTGGTAGTTAAAGGATCTGATCAAAAAAACAAAATCAAAACAATTCTTTGAATTCATTGCGATGTTTAGACTGGCATCCATCCAAAAGCACCTGACCCTTCCATGGTTTTGTACTCTTCTCTACTCTGCTCTAACAGTATATATATATTAGATATATATATATATATATATAGATATATATATATTATATATATATAAAAAAAAAAAAAGAACTGTCCATTGAACGTCCATGAACTCAGGGTAAAAGTCCCATTTTTTCATTAAAGAAAGACAGCACTCTTGTATACTAGAAGACGAACTGATCCATGTATTCACTTTTTGCTACATAGATATGAATGACAAATTCGGAGACTGTTTAAGGTACATAAACGTATACGTTTCCATGAAATTTGCATATGTCAAATGCCCTTTGTATGAATTACACATATAGTATACTTAAATATAATATATATATATATATATATATATATATATATATATATATATATATATATATATATATATATATATATATATATATATATATATACACACATAACACATACATACATATAGGGCATCTATGTTTGTGTTGTTGGACAGTGTTTAGTATAGTAAGGATCTTCGAAGCTTACCTGCAATCGAGGGACAGGGAGCAGCGCTTGGCACACTCCTCCAGGCTCACCAAGGTTATCTCCTCTCCTCCGTAAGCGGTGCGAGACAGCCGCTGTAGCTCCCGGCCCTCTGAGCGCTGGTAATCATTCACGGCGCTCCTGTCCGCTACACACAAGCAAACACACAGCATTGAGAAACACGCTCTCTGCAGCACCGAGCCAGCATGGTTACTCACAGCTTGCCTGTCCACTGCACACAAGCAAACACACAGCATTGAGAAACACGCTCTCTGCAGCATTGAGCCAGCGTGGGTACTCACAGCTTGCCTGTCCACTGCACACAAGCAAACACACAGCACTGAGAAACACGCTCTCTGCAGCACCGAGCCAGCGTGGTTACTCACAGCTTGCCTGTCCGCTGCATACAAGCAAACACACAGCATTGAGAAACACGCTCTCTGCAGCACCGAGCCAGTGTGGTTACTCACAGCTTGCCTGTCCACTGCACACAAGCAAACACACAGCATTGAGAAACACGCTCTCTGCAGCATCGAGCCAGCGTGGTTACTCACAGCTTGCCTGTCCACTGCACACAAGCAAACACACAGCACTGAGAAACACGCTCTCTGCAGCATCGAGCCAGCGTGGGTACTCACAGCTTGCCTGTCCACTGTACACAAGCAAACACACAGCACTGAGAAACACGCTCTCTGCAGCACCGAGCCAGCGTGGTTACTCACAGCTTGCCTGCTTGCTGGACAAGATCCAGGTTATTCACGGAGTTGCTCAAGTAGTGTAAATATCAGTGTTTATTTGTTTTCAATGCCTGTAAAAATGACTGGCCTCACAGTGGAAAATGTAAAAACACACATCTAGGAATATTCTGTACTTGTATGGCCACAGTGAAAAATACCGACTCACTTATGAAACAAATAGTCCACTTCAGACATTTCCTGATACTGAAAAAAAGATCAGAGACAGGCAGAGTGGAATTTATTCGGCCTCAAGGTTAATAAACAAAAAACCTCACTGGTTTCAACATAACTGCCTGGTCACACAAAAGTACAAATGGGATCTTGTGCAAACATACAGTGTTCATTCTGCACAAATACCCACACAGATTTCAGGTTCACACTTCAATACAACAAGCTGATCTGGACATTTCTATAGGCAATGCAAAGACCACAGATGCATGTGTGCATGGTAGCAATTCATTTCACTGCAAGAGGATTCATATCCTAGATTCTCCCAGGTACAATGTGTGTGCTCCCCAGCAGAATGTGCTACAGGGATTACCTGCAATCTGGACAGCTTTGGTATTTAGGGTTGCCAACCCTGAGGGACAAAAAAGCAAGACCTCTGAACAGTAGAGGGTTATTTAAAGTTTAAACTCTCTTTAGAAACCCTCTATCCCTCCAATACAAAACACTGGTAATATGACTACTACAATAGTGACAACAAATTCATGGTGTGCGTCTATTGCAAGTCTAATATTGTATCTGATTCATCAAAGCTCAATGTATGGTACTGGCATTTAGTATCCTGGGAAGGCATATTGAATTCCCGGGATGGTCCAGGGAAAACAGGAACAGCTGGCAGCTTTTAAGTTTTTGCTTAAAGTTTGTAAAACCCTGTTTAAATCTGGTGCCGGGTTTTGTTGAAAGATCTACAAAGAAAGATAGTACAGCAATCCATTACACACTTCTGTGTCCACCATATGACCTAACCCTTACCCCCTAACCTTAACCCTAACCCTTACCCCCTAACCTTAAAACTAACCCTTACCCCCTAACCTTTTAAAAATTAACCAAATTACACATGAAGCACATTGCAACTGTGCACAATAACATGAAAGTTATGTGTAAGAACACATGTATTAATAAGTAACTACTATGTAAATACACAGTAATTAGAGACACTTCGTGAAAAGTGTTACCACAGAAAGTAACCCCTGTGCATTTCCACCCCCAGGGAAGGTTCAAAATGATTTGGGACGAAGCTGCGCAGTGTGGAATGTGGATCAGCTTATGCGCAGTATAAACAGGGCCATTACACCCCATAAAAAAAACAACACCGCAACAAACATCACAAGCCAGTCCCGCAGCTCCAGTACCGTGCACTCGCAGTTCTGCTGTACTTTCCAGTGTTTGGGTAAGACTATACCAAACTAACAGACACATGTGTCACCCCTCTCCAGTGTACGTTACGCTTTACCATGTATCTACTATGAAATGCTATAGAAGGTATAGAAGGTGTCTGACGCATAACAGCGAGGAAACCGTTACAAATTCCTAGCATACCTTTAAAAAAAAAAAGAAACGATTTTCCAGTGCTGGATAACTGTGTGCGCCGTGCGCTCTAACACAATTAATAGTGCCCATCTAGAAGTGTCACCCTGTGTACTGCACTGAACAATACTGTAGCTGTGCTTTGAGACAGCTTCTAAAACTAATGTTACAGGGGCGATGCATTTCCCAATACCGTTAGTAAACACGCAGTAAGGCACACTCTGTTAAAGTTGTTGTTTGTTTCATAGCCGTATTTCTGGTATATATGATCTTACCAGTTATAAGTCCGATGCAGAGCGCCACGGTGAAATAGAAGAAAGCAGCTTCCATGCTCTCGTGTTGTTTCTTCCCAAGCGGAGCTTCTGATCTGCGATGCGCTGCGAGGGTAACTGATCTGAGCGCTGGCTGAGCGGACTCTAATGCGCTCCTGCTGCGAGTTCTGGCAGCACGCTGCGTTGTCCTCTTGTTTGAGTAACAATATGTGCAAACATTAACTTCCTGAGACTAGCGACCCCTTCTTGGGATCAATAGACGTGGTAAGAGAAATGCTGAAATGTTAGAGTTGCATAAGTGAACTTCCTATATGACAGACACTTGTTGCAGTGTCCCAAAACCCTGTTCAATTACACACGCAAAAATACAACGGCGAGGTGCATGTGTAATGCAATACTTCACATAGCTCTGCTTTAGCGGAAAGTAGACCTAGTTAACAGTTGCGTTTGTTTCTGTTCGCCAAAAACATTTGCTTATGTGTTTTACTGTAGAAACACGGTGCTGGAAAATAGTTTTCCACTCCCTTTACCGTCAACAGTACTACTATTGCAGCGATAGCTCTACAGTGAATCGATAGAAAGAATAATGGAAACATTTCCCCACAGTAGTTCATTGTGTTACGCTTATTATTATATTATAAACCACAACGGTTTATTATTATTTATTTTTTTTAAATTAATATTAGGATTTGATTTACTACATGTGAAATGATGTACCGGAGATTGCAACTTTCATGTCAAGTCCTTCTCCAAGATGATAAATTAGTTTTGCATAATAATTATAATATACATTGTTACCAAATCAGTGCACGCAAGTTGTTTGGAGTATTGTCATCGATTAATAATAATCCTGCAAACAACACAAACATCTAGAATTCCTGAAATCCCAACCAAATAAAACAAGACAATGAATAGTTGACATTCTTTTTGGAAGCAGACCACCAGGCGTCACTGTAACTTGATATAAATTAGTTTTCCAGGCTGCTGGTTCAGTTTTATTTGATTTTTTCCTGTTTAACAAGTTTTCTGCGAAGACAACATCTGGAAGAAAACGAGAACACGGTCGGTGTGTTTTCTTTTACAGATTTAATGTGTAAGCAGTGCTAAATCATAGAAAATTACTTAACTAGAGCCTTAACTAAAATGGTAATTAGCTTAATTAAACCTTTTAATTGTTTTCAAGTTAGTTATAAAATGTTATAGCTAAATTGATTGCTGCAACTGTTTAAGAGGATAGTCACATGTTGGTCTCCTTACAGTCACATTCAAGCGCGCACTGTTAGCATGGGCATTCTAGAAGTGCAATTGAGCTTCACCGATGATTGTAAGGGTTACGTTCAAACGAATTAAGCAGCAAACAGCAGCTGCAATGTGAATACATCGACCCCAGCGCCTCTGGAGCATTGGGGGAGAATATTTCTCTACGTGCTGCAAACCCCCTCCCGAAATCAACTTGCATCCCTCTGGGGTTTCCTGCTCCGCAGCTTGATATACAGTAGCAGGGAATAAATAAACGTCAAGAGATGTAATCTGCATTTAAGCATCTAATTTAATAGGACATGCACATTCACTGCGTCTTCATCTTCTTTTACTTCTGCAGACTCCAGCCTTAATTGTCTATAGGGATCAGGATACCCAGCTGTTTCAACAACCTGAAGAATCTGTCCAATCACAAGGCGGTTGTGATGCAGGGGCGGGGCACCCTTGTTACCTTGACAAACCAGGAGAGTGGCCCAGTGCAGTGCTGGAGTTCCTGCAGTCTCTGTATTTCCAGAGTGGAAGGTGTCGCTCTTAAAGGGAGACGGTGAGAAGGTTACACGTTTAAGTGAATCTTTTAAGACGTGATTAGTATATTCTCGACAAGAAATTAAGCACAATAGCTTTTATGGACCCTTTAAAACCAATACGCTACAGAAACCTTATTCCTTGAAAGAATCTTATGAATTATAAAAGGAACAGAACAAACTGATCTTATGGGGGTAGTTACCCTACTGTTATAAGAAACACTTGTTCTGTTTATAGGAAAATAAAGGAGACATTGAAATCCAAAATTACATTTTTTTCATCTATTTTCAGTATTTCATGCACAAAGGGTTAAAAGAATGACTGGTTTGCTGCTGTTAGTAGAGTGGCAAGACAACATGAAAGAAACACACAACTCTGCTTGGAAGTGAAAAATATGAACATTATTTAATAACTGATTCTCTGTAATAAACAATTTGAAAGTATTTTACAAGGAGTCACAGACACAATATTTTACAAATTTCGCCTCTTCAGTTTTTTTTAAATTTTTTTTATTATTATTTTTTTAATCTGTACAAAAAAAAAAAAAATCAGAGCGGCATGAACAGTAAAAGCTTGCGGACGATAATATGAGCTGCACTTTCTCTGCAAACATCATCACCAGAAAAAACCAAAAAACACGTTTGCTTGATTTCATCATTACTCATGGTTATTGTTTTTACTTTTTATTTTATACATTTTTTTTTCCAAACATTGTCACGTAGCACCAAACTACAGACTACAGAATCACATACACAGTCTGCCTTAGTCATAGGCTTTCCCAAGAGACACACCAACACAGACACGGTGAAGCCACATGCCATCCGGGCCAAAGGTTTCTAAAACACACCCAAACCCTCACAGAGTCCACTAAAGAAAAGCCACTGAAATTCAAAGTTATTTCTTAATGCTCGGGTAGAAATAGGCAATATACAGGAGCCCATACAACAAGGGCTTCCAATTCATTTGTAAAACCAACTGCACGTTCCAGTTCCCATTTCCTTTTAATCAATTCCAGCACACCACTGATCAAAACTGCAATTAGCAGTATTCTGTTAAAATGAGCTTCTCACAGGGGCAACACATTACTGACGTTGAAGTCCCTGTCAGTCAATCAAACTGGCTTCAAATGAAAGCAGTTGAACAAATTGCAAAAATTGTCTCTAAAATATCAATTCCAATTCCTTCGAAGGAACTTGAATTGGGAATTGATTTTAACAAGGAATTGGAATTGAAAAACAGGAATTGACCCCAACCCTGCATGAAACTTGATGGTTACAGCTTGGGACTGCAGAATGTCATACCCTATAAGAATTGCCCAGATAGACCGCTAGGCTGCAGTTCAAAAAGTCCCCTGCTCTGAGCCCCTTAGCAGGGGCACTTCAGAGACACCAGCCAGCTTTGAACAAGCCTCCGTGATGCTGGTAAAAAAGGGATTGATGATGATGATGATGGTGGCGGATCGCGGCAGTGGTGGTGGTGATGGTAGAGGGGAGTCTATAGCATTCAGGCACACAACCCTGGTTAGTCACAGTCTGACACAAAACTGTAACCAATTACCAGATCTATTTTACATGGTACTGAGCTTTACAAAAAATATCAGCATTAGAGATTGCACCTATTGACAATGCAACACATTTGTTTTTTTAACACTGTCTCACTTGGTGCTTGTAAATAATAAAGACAGAGCAGCACTTGTCACGAGTGCTGAACGGGCACTGGTCATATTGCAGCTTCATGCTTCAGCAGTATGACTCGAGGTGTTGCCTCTCCACTGGTGCCTCCACCACCTGCCATGTTTCATTGCTTTACGTACGTGCTTTTTCTAGGTATCCAATATTCATATGGGTCACTGTTAACTTTTAAGCGCCTTTTTTTTTTTTGCAATCGAAAAGGAAAGGAAGTATTTTAAAGTTTTTAGGGTTTTTTTTAGGTTTTTTTTTTTATCCTCAGGAACCAAGAAAAAAAAAAAATCCTGCCCAGCTAGAAAATCGGCCGTTTTACAATCTGCCACTATGTGGCCCACCCTGCGTTCTAAATACAAAAACTCTTGGATGAAAAATTAAATATATCTATTTACAGTGATGAGAATGGGTGCAGGGTGGGTGTTACCGCACACAGCAGTTTTACAGCCCCCTCCTTGAACTCACTGTGCTGGAAAGCAATCAGCTTTGAACCCTGGCCACTTTCTATATGGGCGCATGTAGCTCTGCAGTTGAGTTAGGGTACTGTATACATGTTGTGTACAGTTACATACATGAGCTTGATCATGTGTTAGTATTGCAGGCATTTTTTTGTTTTTCTCCAGGGAGAAACAGATGGGAAAGGATTGTCTCTGTATATAAACGTGTCCTCTTAACAAGCGCCCTCGTCTGAATCTTGAGTGTAACAAATCATTTTGAATGATACTTCCTTTATATGGTACATCATATTATAACTGACATGTGTGTCGTTTGTATTGTACGATACAGCACTACACCAAATGGTTCTCAGATGGGGAATGGATGTGAATTAGATCTGATATGAATACAGACTTGCCACCTACATATTTGTGTCTTTTAACCAGATCATTTTCTAGATTGTAGCCCATCTGGGCTTTAACATTAAGGACTGATATACATCAGATTGTGACCTGCATGTGATTACAGGTATTGTATTGGGGTGGGACTCGTTAGTCCCCTGTTTATATTTTCAGAAACCCAAGCGTGGAGCAATACTCTGTGATACGTACGTGGCAGCTGTACTTTAGGTATTTGAATATGTTTTAAGGGTGTCCTTTGAGCTCTTTGAGGTCAGAACAGTTCTGCATTGCTCCTGTTTTGGATCGGGCCTGTTCCTGTCGGGACAGCCCATTTGGGCTCCACCCAACTCCACCCTCAGAGGAGGTTCTCAGAGTGCTGGCTCACCAGTCCTTTTGGATTAAAATGACTGTACTGTATTTACACAATTCAGAATGCAACAGTTAAACCAGGTTTGTGCAACATGTGGCCTCCAAGCAGCCATCGGCTATAGTGGGGGCAATTGAAACAGCGACATCCTGTGGGGAGGTGGTGGAATCACAGGGGGACTAAAGAACCAAGGGGGAAAGCTGAAGGAGAAATCTCAGTGTTGGTTCTTCTGATCCCTAATGCTGGAACCACTGTGTGTTTTACATTCACAATTTTAAAATCCAATTCAGGAAGAGTTTAAGCTTGCAAGGAGAGTACCTATTGGTATCAGACAGTAGTTATTTAACAGATGCAACAGTGAATTAGTTGTCAGTCTGAAATACTGCCATATCTTTATGGTTGCTGGAAGGACACACTGTTGGGTTGATAATCACTGGTTTGCATCTAATAAAACACTTATATTTGCTATATAGAGGGTGACCACCCAGATATGAATGGGTTCAGACTACAGAGAGCCCACACAGATGGTGTCGCAACCCTTGAGACGGTCACTATTGAAAGGAGAGCTAGTTCTCCCTACTTTGGCTATCAAAAATAAAGCCGCATACTCATTTTGGCAATAAGTAGACATAGTGCGTAAATAACGAAGATACTAAGTAAGTACGTAAGTTAGTAGCAATTAAGTAAACCGAGTCATTCCCTGTCAAATCATATCCTACATGTGGAAGTAAAATTTTTTTTTTTCCTTTTTTTGTATGATTGATTTTTGTTTACACAAATACAGAGACTCCTATTGGACACAATGACAGGAAACTCCCAGAATTCTGCAGGAGGGTCCAAACGAAATGATAATGGCCACCGTTCCCCTCTTCCTGCCAGGTCAGGCTATGATATAGAAATACATACAGATATCTATGGCAGGAGGTCTTAAAGGGGGGTCTTCTGTAGATCTTATTTCTCAACGGTTTTTCTTTTCGGTGATGAAAAAAATCTCTCTGGACGGCAGAGTTTCCGGTTGTTCCCGCTTCCCAGCGAGCGGTTGAAGTGAGGTCGGGGGGGGGAAGGCAGAGGCAGAATTCGAGGCTTCTGAAAAATGGGAAGCAGGAAGTCCCGTCACCGTGACAACCTAGGGTTTGAGGAAACAAAGGAGGATGGGCTGATGGGCAGTAACAGCAAGAAGAAGAAGCCGCAGAGAGTTAAAGGCAGAAGGGCGTGGGGAAGAGCTGGGGGCCGGCAGTCAAACACAGCAGCAACAGCTGGAGGGACATCAACACTCCTAAAGAGGGTCTGAAGGAGAAGCCTCGGCCACAGTCAGAAGAGTTCTCCTGCAAGAACAACGGAGAGAGAGAGATTCATGTAGTTTGCATCTCAAGGCAGGTACGTTTGCAGAAGCTCTGCACTTACATTAAAGCACTGGAACAGTCACTATACGTATACTTTTAATCCCTTAGGTACACAAAGAATTAAGTGGTTGTTCAAATGGTTTCTTCATAAAATACATTTGAGAGTGATTCAAGTATCACGAGGAAGAAACTGACAATTTGGATGACCAGATCCAGCTTTTATCAGTACATTTTAAAACTGTTTCATGCACCTCTTTGCAAAAATAAGAATGTTTGCATCACTTTTATTTGTAGGACATGCATGTCCCTTGTACCTTAAAGGGTTGACACATCTTGCAGTTTAAATGAGAGGACAGGAACAGCACAAACCATGCAGCCTCTTACCAAGACGCTGTAATCGAAGCAGGTAGGGGGTCCTCTCCGATACCGGGGGCTGTCAATCTGGCTACACGGGTGTGGTCCCTCAGCTGGGTCAGCAAGTTAAGGATACAATCTTTCACCTGGGCAGAGAGACTGTTAACCATTTACCCAGTCATTTTACTCATACTTATTACTCTCCCAAAGATGAAGCCACATGTAATTTGTGCTTTTTACTTTTTATCAAAGTTGTGCCAGTCCTCTGCTCCCTTCTTCATTCTCACCAACATGATTTAGCGTGGTCCCGATTGTCTCACACCCAATCTACTCTGCTCTGCACCTAATTATAAAGCTTACACATCGTCCCAGTAGATCCAGTTCTGAGTAGATATGTCTTTACCCCGCAAAGATGCCCTCTAAGATAACAACTGTAGAATCCTAAAACTCGCTTTCATCAGCTACGTACATTTCAAGCAACCCGGGATGATCCAGTCCACAGTACAACCTGAAAACACGTTTAAAAATGTCTTTGTATGCAAAAGCAGTTTTTCGGTTTTTAATAACATTAATGACCACATAACCTATAAACAGCTAACTGCAGTTTGTTAAGTAGCAGGTAATGACTGCAGCGTCTGCTATTAATGCTTAAATAATGTGAGTGCAATTCACTTGAATCGCGATTACGGTTTAAAGCGTGTTTCGATCGCATGAATGGGATAGAAGTGTCATGTTTCAACTAGCTAGTTATAATAAGAGGTCTGGCTACAGGCAAAGAGGGCCCCCATCCTGAATGGAGTCAGTGCAGGGGGATGCATTGCTCTACGTTGCACTGTGCTGTAAGGATACACCCTGTCTCGGACTGGCTCAGTTTCCCTGTGTCACAGGAGGAGCACATCATCTTGTCAGCCACCACAAACAGCAGGTTGGTATTGGAGAGCCTCTGGGCACTAAACAGCCTGGGAGAGAACCACGCATTATTAGAAGACACACACACGATACACATTTAAACCAGTACATTATATAAATATTACATTCAAGTGCAGCTGTCACGCCCCATGAATCTGCAAGTACAGAATTACGATTCTCAGATTTTTAACTCCACTTACAAAATAAGGGCCAAAGTCTATTTATGCAACACATTTAGATCTTGTTTTTATTCAAATCAAATTACAAATGCATATGCATTAGTTTATTACATGTGTTTTTATTTTCCTAAAAATGCGCTCACCCAATCTAATAGTTAATTGAATTGGAAGAAAGCCAAAACATTATTTACTGGACTTTATCTACTTTTTCTTTTTAAATGGAAAATGTTTGAACGCTTTTTTTTTGTTTTTCTAGCGTGTGTTTGGCATCAACATGAGAGCCTCTTTAGAGAATTAACATTGGTGGACTGGGAATGCCACACTCAAAACCAAAGGAACAAGCGTCTCCAAGCTTTCAGATGGTGGACTGATCTCCCCCTCCCCTCCTTATTCAAACCTGGTGAAATTCACTGACCTGGAGCAGTTCCCACAGTCTATCATTTGATTGTACGCGACCGTCCTGTTGCCGTAGTAAAACTGCGTCTGCTTCGTGATGCAGCTGACCTCTCGGGAGTCCATGCCGTCTGCTGTGACATCATCTGTTACCAGGCGTAACAGACAGATTACTGCAGTGAGAAGATTCCTATTGCACGGTGAGCTTTTTGATCAGGTAAGGATGAGTGCTGTTGAGTGTATCAATACTATCCACAGCTTACTCGAAGAACAGAAAACGTGACATCTGATGCTATGCTGTACACAATAAAGATTTCCAGTAAGTATACAAGCGACCTTACCTACGCTAAGCCAGCTGTTGTATGCAAGGCCATACAGAAACTGCTGGAACAGGGACCTGATGGAGGGAAAGAGCAAGAAGTTTCAGCAGGTGCTGGTTTACGTTCTTACAATGAAGGCAGCTTAATAGAAATTCAGTTTCAGGGTGTGCACTTACCAGGCAGCGGCTGAGGTCCACCAGGCTAAATTCAGGAAATCTGCAATTGTGGGCTAAATTAAAACAAACAGTAAGGTGAAAAGCAGCTTGGATATGTATACGTGTGTGTGTGCCTGCAAACATGCATTTTTGGGACTGGCTAAACAGACAAAGAGCTGTTTTCCAAGGAGGCAGTGCCTGTTCTTGTCAGTTAGCGGCACAACAGAAAGACGTTCAATGCTTCCAATCGCTGGAATATTTCTGTATTAGTTGAAAACAGCTGAGCTGGAACCGGGCCACTCCAAACAAGCATGTGTTCCAAAAGGATTAGAATAACTTGTTGCCGTAGCTGTGCTAAATAACTGCAATGTAATATTAATAATAATAATAATAAAATAAATACAAATAGTTACAAAATCATATGCGCAATTATGGCTTTGCAGAAATAATTAGGATAAGGATGTTACAGAACAGTAACTACTGTATTGCAAGTCTCAAACGCTGTTCACATCGCAGGGCTGTTTTAAGGGTAATATTGTTTTAATCCTGAAAAAGTTTAACATGGTAAATCTGCAGTCATTTTGTATTTTCTGCCTTCCTATGCTACGCACTGACCACGTTCTGCCACAAAACGTTCTGGTTACGCACCACAAAGATGCCTCTGCGGGCTGCTCCGGTGTTGCTGTTGGGGGTGGGGGTGCAGACAGACTGGTAGTCGTAGGACTCCTTCCTCTTGTAGAAGGATTTGTTGTAGAGGGTGTTCATCAGGGAGGAGTCCACCTCGCTGAAGAACATGCCGACCTGGGGGCAGAGACCCTTGTCAGCCAGCACATCATGCAGCTTAGCACATTACAGTCAATACCCTAGTGAAGGGAACATGCATCCTTAAGTGTTAAACTGCATGCTTAAGGTGTTTTATGCAACCAGCCCCAGGCCTGTTACACACTTTACCTGGGTCCAGTGACTCTGCTGGTTGGACATGACCAGGAATCCTCCGTCGTCAATGAGAACACACAGCAGATCCTGACAAAACAAACCATCAATCACAAATCAACCTCCAGCTACTGCACACTGCTGAGATCCCCTATACAAGTTTACCACTCTATCTTTTGCACTTTTCTCATGCTTTTCCCTTGGCTATACTATGCATTTACCAAAGTTTAATATGCTTTAGTATACCTCGCTACTCTTTACAATGCTTACCTATGCTTCACCATGCTTTATTACAACTTGCTGTGCTTTTACTATGGTAAACGTGTATAAGAGATGTGTGTTCCCATTTAACTATGCTCCCTTTCGTCTTATAGTAGCACATTGTTATCATTGCAGAAGTGCACCTAACAGCAGAAACTCGCTTTGATATTGTTAGAACAGGGAACATCACTGCAGCAACTTCTACTGGGTTGAGGGTGATGCTTCAAACTCACAGCAACTTCGCAATCCAACACTGTCTAAATCCGTTGCTGAAGAAGCGTTTGGCGGCCGTGTTTAACATGCTGACAGTCTAATTACAGAACACAAGCACAGCCTGTTTAAGTTTCTAAAAAAGAAATAAATGAAGAGATGAAGAACCGTACATCACTGTTGACTTCACAATCCATCTCGCAGGCACCCCCTGGCCCACACTGTCCCCCAAAAAAACACAAACACAAGAAAGAATGTTAATCTCAGTCTACTTAAGAATTCAGTTGGAATGGCAAGCAGTTGCTTAGGGGTTAAATTGGAATGATAAGCAGTTGCTAAGCACCACAGTCAAGCCTTTTTAAGGTGTATTGTATATCTGGATTAAACAACAAGCACTTCTTTATCACAGGTCCAGTACAAAAATAAATAGGACTGTACAGGCTGTACTCTGGAGTGGGGACTCTGGTGTTGGTATGAGGGTTCATATTACCACAGAGCAGGCCTGTGGCTGGGGTTACCTTGCGAGATCCCTGCCTGTTGTCAGTCTGGTTACTGGCCAGGATTTTGAACTTCTCCACCCAGGACTCCAGATCCAGCTTCACCCCGAGCACTGCCAGGAGAGAGAGAGGTTATGAAAAGAGAGTCAGAACGAGGATGTCTTCCCATGTGGCTGGACGCCCTGGGCTGCATTTCCAAAGCATCTTGTTTCTGATTAAATGTCTAAAATGAATAAGATATCATTCAATACTTCATTCAAGCCCTGTAATTGAAAGTCTTAGTGGTTTATTATCCTGTAATAATAGTATAATCTGTTCTATTTCCTGGTGTGGAATATATTTTTGTTTACATATTACCCTGTCATTAACTACCCTATTATTCTATGCACTGTAATTACATTGTAATAACTGTAATTACACATGTATCCTGCTTATACACAGTGCCTATTATGTAATTACATGGGAACAGCCTTTTGTACAACATTGTGTTACCTGGTATAATTACAGTACATGGTAACACCATAGCAGAGGTAATTCCATGTAATTACACACTCGTTGCATCAACAGTTACCATGTGAGGGTAGGAATAGTGAGTAGTTACCCAGTTATTGCTGTGTTATTATTATGTAATTACATTTGCACTCCCTGTAAATGAAAGTCTTACCCGTGCAAAAGTTGCAAAAGTATGTGTTTAAAGCAATGAAAAAACAGGTACATTTAAAAGTACAATAAAAGAAGTCCCTCTACCTGCAGGCTTCAAGACCTTGCCATTTATGTTGATATCCACAGCGGTGCTGACCAGGATCCCAATGGTGTCGTTCACTGGGTCCAGCGGGTCAGAGTTTTCTGCAAATGAAGAGAAAAAGACAGCTGCAGGGAGTGCAGACTACGAAAGTGCTGCTGCCTTTTAACACAGGCTGCTCAAAACCTTTCCATCTATCCGCTTCCTAAAACATGGGCGGAAATGGCAAGCTGGGAATGGGTTTGCTCGAGTACATACGATCCCTGTAGGGCGCCCGGAAAATGTATCCGGTATTGTCGAGACTTCTCCGGTAGTAACTGGTATTGAAGGGCTCCGGGTTCTCATCCCAGTCCTCAGCAGCCCTACAGGAGAGATACAGATATTAGAAATGTTCCCTTAGAAAAGTTTCCCACAGTAAAAGCATAGCAAACAGTAATAAAGCACAGAGAAAGCATGGTAATACATATATATATAAGCATTGTAAAAGTACAGACAGATATGGTAAAGCATATTTAAAAAACACAGCAAACCAGGGTAAACTGTGCATACTGTGGTAAACTCGTATAAGGATTTGAACTAGCAGGGCATCAGAAACCAGCCATCCAGTTTCATTAGAAACGTGATGCAACTGCTAATAAACAAGGACCCCATTTCCCTTTGGGTAACAGCTTGACTCTGTGGACTTGATGAAGGTTTCTCTCCAAGGTAATGGCGAGGCACCAAGCATTACAAAGCGGCGCCCAACGTGGGTCTCCCATTTAGTTGCATCACAGGCTTAAACAGGATATTCGACAGTCTACCGTTAACGGACAGCGACTATTATAGCGTTGTAGATAACTTCCCTAGAAACACCTGAAGGCAGTTAATCATATAACTGAACTAGACATTGCATTGCTTATTTACAGTCAGTAGCTCTATAATTACTCTAACTAGTTACACACATGGCTTGAGTACATAGGCAGAGCTATCACTACAGTAATTAAAGTAACAGTATAACCCATAACAGTTTGCTACACCAACACTGATGAGGACGAGCAGAAACACTCTTGCACTTCTGCATCTACAGCACCAGGGTGGTTTTAATGACGTACTTGTGGGGAAAAACTCGTGTGATTCCTCCATTTGTGGCTGCAAACACTGCCAGCAATCCATACCTGCAGAGAGACAGCGAGAGAGAGAAAGAGGGGGACATTAACAATGGAATGTCAAAAGTAGTTATAATGTTTTATTACTATGCTTCAGTTACATGTTCTTAAAGCACGTTATTGATACTTATTATTATTATTATTATTATTATTATTATTATTATTATTATTATTATTATTATTATTATTATTATTATTATTATTAGTAGTAGTAGTTGTTCAAAGAGGGTAATAAAAGAGTCCAAATTTCGACACACCGGAGCTTGTTACCTATGCATTGTGGATACTCAAGCTTGTATTAAAACCTGGAATAGGTGAAACTGCTATGCAATAGGAGTCTTATTTCCATCCCTGTATTTTACATGCTTTACAATGCATTTAAATCAGGTCCTTAAGCCACTTCCATTGATAACAGCACCAGCAATAACAGGGTAGCAAACACAAGTTTTTAAAGATTTATTTTCCTTTGCGTTACTTTTCAGTACAGTAGGATGTCAAAACATTTTACTGGAAAAGCTCTCTCTCTGCCCAGCAAAGAAAACACAGTGGACCCAAATACTTGTGGACCAACATGGTGGAGAGGGCATTTGTTTTGTGCATCCAGAGATGTTTCAAAGTGGAGGAAGCTGAATTTAGCATCTCCCTTGTTCTGCAGACCTGGTGTACAGAGAGCATGCTGCCACTGTGGGTCACTCACGTGTTTAAGTCCCAGTTCTTCCACACTCTGTCCACAAGCTGTCTGATAATCCCTGTGTCCAGGATCAAGTTGTGCAGAAGGAAGTTATCACCTTTTAATTGAAAGAAAAAATGAATTGAAAAGATATTCAATCCTGTCAGCTTAAACTGAAGAGAAATGGCTCTGTGGTGGTAATAAACAAATTGCAGTGCATGCTGGACACTAAAGGGACTATAGATTTTCTAAGAAATGACAGATTGAACTGGAGATATTGTGAAGGTCTTTGTATCTCACTGTGCATGAAAAAGGTTGTAGTCCACCCAACCAATAGGAAAATAAAGGCTGATACCATGGATTTATCGTGGAATCTATAGAAAAACAAAAAAGCAAAATCCCATCTTGGGTACTTTCCTAGGCATTTAATCCTAGGAGTTTTCCAAGACGAGCTCAAAGATTTGGGGGTCTATTTAAGTGCCACCATACTAAAACCCATAAGCCTGCTCGACCACCTGGCATGAAATCACCCCGAGGAAATCTCACCCCATTGCATAAGCAGCCGTCCAGACAAACACTGAAACTGGCAGCTGGTCTAAGAGTTTTGCAACTGGTGAGGCTCTTTAGCTACTCACACTGCTTGTGCATCTAAAGGAGGTGCGGTATTCACACTGCTTGTGCATCTAGAGGAGGTGCGGTATTCACACTGCTTGTGGATCTAGAGGAGGTGCAGTACTCACACTGCTTGTGCATCTAGAGGAGGTGCAGTACTCACACTGCTTGTGGATCTAGAAGAGGTGCAGTACTCACACTGCTTGTGCATCTAGAGGAGGTGCAGTACTCACACTGCTTGTGCATCTAGAGGAGGTGCAGTACTCACACTGCTTGTGGATCTAGAGGAGGTGCAGTACTCACACTGCTTGGAGTCTGGAGGAGGTGCAGTACTCACACTGCTTGTACATCTAGAGGAGGTGCGGTATTCACACTGCTTGTGCATCTAGAGGAGGTGCAGTACTCACACTGCTTGTGCATCTAGAGGAGGTGCAGTACTCACACTGCTTGTGCATCTAGAGGAGGTGCAGTACTCACACTGCTTGTGCATCTAGAGGAGGTGCAGTATTCACACTGCTTGTGCATCTAGAGGAGGTGCAGTATTCACACTGCTTGTGCATCTAGAGGAGGTGCGGTATTCACACTGCTTGTGCATCTAGAGGAGGTGCAGTACTCACACTGCTTGTGCATCTAGAGGAGGTGCAGTACTCACACTGCTTGTGCATCTAGAGGAGGTGCGATATTCACACTGCTTGTACATCTAGAGGAGGTGCAATACTCACACTGCTTGTACATCTAGAGGAGGTGCGGTATTCACACTGCTTGTGGATCTAGAGGAGGTGCGGTACTCACACTGCTTGTGCATCTAGAGGAGGTGCAGTACTCACACTGCTTGTACATCTAGAGGAGGTGCGGTATTCACACTGCTTGTGCATCTAGAGGAGGTGCAGTACTCACACTGCTTGTGCATCTAGAGGAGGTGCGGTATTCACACTGCTTGTACATCTGGAGGAGATACGGTATTCACACTGCTTGTGGATCTAGAGGAGGTGCAGTACTCACACTGCTTGTACATCTGGAGGAGGTGCAGTATTCACACTGCTTGTGCATCTAGAGGATGTGTGGTATTCACACTGCTTGTGGATCTAGAGGATGTGCAGTACTCACACTGCTTGTGCATCTAGAGGAGGTGCAGTACTCACACTGCTTGTGCATCTAGAGGAGGTGCGGTATTCACACTGCTTGTACATCTAGAGGATGTGTGGTATTCACACTGCTTGTGGATCTAGAGGAGGTGCAGTACTCACACTGCTTGTGCATCTAGAGGAGGTGCAGTACTCACACTGCTTGTGGATCTAGAGGGGGTGAAGTACCTGCACTGCTTGTGCATCTAGAGGAGGTGCAGTACTCACACTGCTTGTGGATCTAGAGGAGGTGCAGTACTCACACTGCTTGGAGTCTGGAGTGACCTTCTCCATGAGCGCGATGAAGTTGTCCAGGAATTCTGTGTTGTTATCAGAGAGCTGCAGATCCTTGCAGTATTCCCTAGGGATCAGCGAATGACGGCAGGGGGAGAGGGGAGGGGGAGGGGGGAAGAGTTTTGTTTTTCATGTAAGAGAAAGAAACAAAAAGTACATGTTTGCAACCCAGCATGTCTCCCCCCTGCCCTCCCACTCCCTGACATATACCAGAGTTAAGTCCACAGAGAAGCATGCCTCAACTCTCACACTCTCACCCTTACGCAGTGTAACACAAACTCCCTCACACAACTCACATTCACACACATATGCATTAGCCAAACATTCAGTCAGACACACAATCCCACCAGTGCATACTCACAGTATAGATAAACAGCACCCTTACAAGCACGTATACTGTCAATCACACAGTCCTTTAAGCAAACAGTCATACACGTGCATGAGAGGACACGTGCACACACTGACAAGCTGACACATGCACCATCTCGAAGGAGCGCACATGCACGTGGTTGGGTTCACCATGGAGACCCTCCAAGATCTCAAGAAGGTAATAATGAAACCAGCATCATACAATAATGACCCCCTGTGGAGCTCTGTATAACACATCTTTTATTGCTGCCAAAATCTATAGTTTTCAATGCATTTGTAAAAAAAGGGCTTATAGGTTAAACAGAGAACTTGGAGGATCTGGTATTAATTAGAATACCTGCACAGCTGATCAGGCTGTCACTTTGCTTACTGCACACGCGCCCGCGCCCGCACACGCACACACGCACACGCACACGCACACGCACACACACACACACACGCGCTGGCCAGCCTGCCATGCAGGGGGGTCTGGCCCTTGGCCGGTTCAATCCATTCTCATGCGGAGGCATGCGTCTCCATAGACGGGGGTTGGGGGGAGGGGGGTGGGGGTCAGGTTTAGGGTTGGGGATGGGGGGGGGGGTAGGGTGGGGGGGGGGGGGGGGTGGGGGGGGGGATAGGGGCTTATTTCTTAGATACCTTGATCGTTATTAAGGAACAGACAGTATGTACTGTATCACACTCCTCTGGTTATATCCATAGCACGAAAAATGAACGAAATAAAACAAAACGACAAAACAAAACAACACCCTGGAACGGAATGAATGAGCGAGGGGGTGTACAGTATGCGGCGGAGTGTGGAGTGGGTGGCAGGAGCGAGGCGGGAGGCTGAGGGGGGGGGGTGGGATCACAGGACAATGCGTGGATTCAAAATCAAAGAAGCACAAATGGGAAGAAAGCAAGCACACACACACACAGCTACCTGGGAGCAATGAATACATGTCCCTCGGACTCAAAACTGCTTGGCAGCAGAGATTCAAAATCTGCAATAGAAAGGGAAGATTATCTGGGAACAGCTGCGGGCTGGCGTGGCTTTTTAAATGAAAGAAACAAAAAGAGGATAAGCTAGGTTATGGAAGCTAGATTAGATTTGTTTTTCGTTATTTATGTATTAATTCCGTTTGAACTTTGCTATTGTTAACCAGTCAGCATTTTACTTGGAAACGAACATTGGTCAGTCGTAAATTAAAAGTACCTCCCTTTCAACAGCAATCGGTTCTTCACGCAAAAAAAAAAAAAAAATAAATAAAATAAAAGGAAATATCAAAAAAAACATTTAGAAACATTTTAGAACATTTTTTTAAATTTGCTTTTGAAATTGAAGAATCCAAAGTCAATTGAAGAAAGACTGTACAAAGGCCGCAAATGCATTCACATGACGGCAAACTCACTTTCTCTGCGTTACCGGTGTAGGAAGTGAGTTCGACAAATTTTTTAAAAAGTGTTAAGAATTCATTAAGGCATCAACATGGCCAACCAAGGGGGATCGGTGGTGAGGGAGGGGGGTCCTAATGGAGACAGTCTCGCCACAGACTAGAATGGTGGTCACTGCCGTGGAATTAGGGGAGAGTAGAAAGTGCGAGGCATTGTGAGGGGGGCCATGTTGCGATAATCAATTATTATTATTATTTTGACAAATTCAAAAATGTGTTTTTTTTTTTTTAAGTTAGTATCACAATATTCAACAATTCAATGTTTCTAACAAACTTCAGGAAGCTAAAGCCCTAACCTGATCTTCTGAACTTAGTTCTACTGGAGCTACAGTATAATAGTCCCAGTTCTACTGGAGCTACAGTATAATAGAACTTTTGAGGTAAGTTTTGCAACTAGTGGTCCTAAACGAATGTGAACCAAAGGAAACTGAAGGCAAAACAGATTGCAACAGATTGCTGTGAGCATAACGTCTTGAGTGTTTGCTTTCCTGCATCAATCCACCTGGCTCTGCCCTAGTTTTGTACAATGCATTTAAATTCCAGCCTGTTCCTGAATCATTGAGAAGGGGGTGGGGGGCTCAGGGCTGCATTCTGAAGGGGTCACAATTATCCTCCCCACAATGCAATGCACTTGTTGACAGACAGGTGGCAACACTGGGCTTCATTCTTTAGTCTGTGGTGTGACTGTCAGACTGTAACGCAGGGTCTGGATACAAGCCAATGAGGACAAGGGGTGTGGGGTGGGGTTGGGGGTTATACACAAGTATTTAATACCACAGGGAGGGGGGGATGCTCCTTCAAGAGAACGTGACAACTAAACCTAGTTGTGACACAGTTATTGAAACAGGAATTTCAGTATCACAGCTGCAATCCCCTGAACGTTTTTATCTGCTGCAAAGGAGTTCCTGTCAATCTCTATTGGTAGACAGATATAAGGTTGGAAAACAGACAACCAAAAAATAAAATCTATACATTGTATTTTATTAAATTGAAATTGAGCCCTGTGGTTTGAAGGCTGTGCTTTACTGGAGAAACAGGTTGAATCTGTATCTGTGTAGGTAAATAGGAAGAACATGATCTATTCCACTACTCCAGCACTGGATTGCTCAGGGTTTTATTTTGTGTACCAAATGCACAGCATGTTTGGTATTACGTGTGTGGGGTTGAAAAGTGGTAACGAAACAGCACTAGCTGAAACACGTGAAAGTTGAGACATAGCGAAATGTGTTAGAAATCAGTGCTGGAGATGCAGGGACAATGTTTAGCTTGTTTACTGCTTTATACAACCAGGAAGCCCTTGGGTCGCCTGCCTCAGCGTTTGGAATAATGAAGGCTTTGCTGTGAGTGAGTGTGTAATGTGTGGTACTGTAATTCTGTTTTTGTTACAGATTTACATTAAAAAAAAAAAAAAAAACACACACACACACACACACACACACACACACACGCACAAAACAAGCTACCGTAAAGAAAGAAAAAAAAAGTTTTTGCAGCTTAGTTCATGTAGCGACACACTGGTCCTTTGGAAATGATAAGTAGACTAGGGTCCATCATGCACTCCCTGAGTTGCACGGACACCTGGCTAGTTCTCTCTGAATAGCGGTGTGACATGTAGGCCTTGTTGTCTCTGCAAGATTAGATAACCAGGGTACGAGGAGAGAGGGAGCGACAAGGGATGGGGAAGAGGTAGAAAAGGAGAGGGACAGTTGGCTAGACACTAAGGCAAATCGGAAACCATTTACAGAGAGGAGGGGAGCAGGGAGGAACAAAAAGGAGACAAGTCGAACTGAGGAACCAAAGCAGCTTCTACTCCAGAGATAGTGTGACAACTTCAGCGGCGGTGAAACTTTATAAAGCCATCGTGAGGAGTACAAGACAGGTTACTTCGTAAGGGTCGGGAGGAGGGAGTGAAGAAGTAGGGTCTTGGAGGCAAGGCGGGCAGGGGAGATAGGCAAGCAGGCTGGGAACTGTGGAGGGAGGGAAGGAGGGAGGGAGGTTGTATGGGGGTAGGGAGAGGGCGTGAGGGTGTAGGAGTGGGAGGGAGAGAAAGAAAGGGTGGGGGAGTGGGGGTATGTGGACCAATATTGAGTATACTTGCCCTTGTTAAAGTTGGTTTGCACTGTGTGAGTCCATCACAGAAGAGAAAGCAAGAAAAAAAACAGGGGGTCGGGTGGGAGGGGGTCACAGACAATATTTTATTCAATTACTGTTTGAATAAAAATATTGTTTCTCTTTCTTAAAAATCAATCATACTGAAAAAGAAAACAACAAAATAAGTCTTGCAAACACACCAAGAATAACAAAAAAGAATAATAATAATAAGAATAATAATAATATTAGGAAACAACATCGATAACAACGTTAAAAAACAAATAAATGAAGGATTAAAATATAAGGGCAAGAAAATAAGATTCAGTAGCAAACCAACAGTTGCAACAGTTAAAAGAGAATGAGCCAAAAAAGAAAGAGAGGGAGAGAGGAAAGGAAGAATAGAGAACAGGTGAAAGAGTAAAGGCAAGAGGGAGTGAGAGAGAAAGAAAAAGTGGGGGGGGAGAGGGAGAGAGAGAGGGGGGGGGGGGGGGGGAGGGAGATAGAGAGAGAGCGAGAGAGAGAGAGAGAGAGCAAGCCTCCCCTTCAGGCCCAAAGCGCTACATTTTTTAAGACACATTCATGCAAAAACAGGGCAGACTTAAAAAGGGACTGGGGGTGGGAGGGGGCTCTCAGAGAATGATTCCAGAGCTAATAGTGAAGCAAGTCCAGTAAAAACAACAATTAAAACCAGTCAAAAAATACATCCAGACAGTGAAACCAAGAAGAAACTGAAATAATAAAGAAAACATAAGAAAAGAATAAAACACACAAAGACACATAGTGAAAAGCATGCCAGTTTTCACAGCATTGTATACTTTCAATATAGCTGCTTCAGAATCATTGCATGGTAGAAGGTGAGAGCACTCTGCAAAATAATAGCACGGTAACCATTATTTTAACAAGTTTATCAGTCTTTGGACTTTTTTTTAAGTAGAGCAAAGAAGTGAAGAAAAGCAAAGCATGGGCCCCGTATGTATGTTTTAAATCTTGTTGAGCTGGAAGCCTGGGGCTCGTTCTGTCTATCTTTCTTGGGCTTGGTTAGTTCGAACTGTTCCTGTCCGGCTTCAGTGGCTGATTAGTGGCTCTGAAGGGCAGGCGGAGGGGGAGAGGAGGCCGCATTGCCAGTACTTACACTGAACCTGCAGGATCTGGTCACTCAGGTTGGCTCGGATATAGTGGAAACTGTAGGGAGGCAACACCAGCCCCAGGCTGCAGGGGGCAGTGTGGGACAGAAAAGAAAAGATTATTACAATTGAAGCTGTCTGGTGCAGCTAGCAGGTGTCATCTTAAAATTAGGCAGTTCTTTTATTGACATCTGGGTTTAAAAAACAAACTTAACATTAAACTGTCTGCCGGGTAAGAGAGTTGAAATAAGCAACTCCCCCTCCCCGCTTGTTTTAAAAGCATTCGTCATGATAAATGATAATTTTCCGATTTTGTTCGTGCAATGGTGTTCCTGTTTGAGATCTGAGCTCCCAGGCCGCCCTCTTACCTGTAGTCCGTGCCATTTACCGGAGCCCATGTGTACGTCCGTACCGACTCATCGATATACCTCTGGGAAGAGACAGCGGAAATCTGTCATTGTTCTATTCTCAAGACTCTTCAGATTTTCTGAGACTCCATTTGTAACACTATCAATTTCTGGGTTTGTGTCATAAGCAAATACATCCAAAGACAGAACCAATGTTCTGAGGAACCACAGTTCTAGGTTGCACGGGGAGGGAATTTATGTTACATTGTCCTTGTTGTTGTCAGAGGCAAATGATAAGCATATGTACTGTATTCACAAAGCAGTTTGCTGCTAAGTAAAGTTAAAACAAAAAAGGTTCAAACAAAAGCTGCTAAATATCTGGGGAATTTCTTTTGTAAACTATAAGCTATACTGCTATACTGTAAGCTATGGGGTAAATGAACATGAAGCGTTCTGAGAAAGTGTCCTCAGTGAAAAAAGGTAGTTATCAAAATTGAATCCACTGCAATAGTGAAAGGATTCCATTTTACACAATAAAACTGAATTGTATGAGCAACGGAGGAGGAGGTCAGGGTGACCTAAACCCTCTGAAGAGGTAACATTATATCCAACAGATCAGCAGCTGTACTGGTACCATACTGGGGTGCTGCTGGCAGAAAGGAAAAACAGCTCCATATGAATCAGAATACAAAGCGAGCGAAGGGTATGTTCTGCAGCAGACTTGCCTCATCGATCGATTTAATGAGGGTTCTGATTCTTTTCTCTCCCGGTTTCCCATCAATCATATCACGACGGATCTGAAGAAAGAGAACTGAATGAGATCAGGCTGAGTCCATGAACGGCAATCTCAAGACAGGACAGCTAAACAGTGGAGAATTGGGATTCCACAGGGAACAGTTTCCAGTAGTTAAAGCTTGTGCTCAATGTTTGATGTGCTCTGTGCTTTTTAATATAATCTGTAAGAGCTGTAATCATCAACCAATTTCCCAGTCTAACCCCGAGCAGGTGATAATGGGTTCAATACACACTCAAAGGTTTATCATTCAAAAACACGAAGCTAACAAAATGCATAGAAATGAATATATAAACTAGAATACACATTCATTCTAAAGAAAGAAAGGGGACATGCATTTCTTTTATTAGATTGTGACATTCCTCATCACAAAATGAGCAGTAGCTATAACGTGGCAGTGAGACGCTATCAATCAATACGTCCGTTTCCGAGATGAGCCCCTTGGTCCTACCTGCTGCTTGTTCTCATCCTCGAGCTCTGCATCCAGGAGGTCCAGCGTGACCGGCTCTCTGAAGTTAATGATCTGGGAGAGAAGAGAGAGGGATCACTGTCCACCAGGACCTGCCTCCTTCCAGAGTTCACTCTCAACTCTTACCTTTGAACCGAAAGGCACGTTTCCACCGCAGAACCAGAGCACAAGTCAGTCTCACCTTGCTCCAATATGGAACTGCTCTACAGCGTACACACATAAAGCATGCATGACATGCAGCTGAATTATTGCCTGTCAAGGTTTTTCAGGTACTAGGTTAATTCAGTGACATGCATTCTGTTTTAAAACCTTTCCTCATCTGACCCCTCATTAGGTAACTGAATTTCTCCATCACAGCCAGCTGGAGAGCCCGATTTCTGCCAGCAAGCCATGGTCACAAATGGGGCTGGCAATGTGGCAATGGAAATACAGCAGACTGATTTCAAACCACTTTCAACTCAGTCCCAACGGCAGATGGAGACAAGGCTGGTCCACATTTTACAAGGTCTTTGTGCATCCTGCATCTGGGCTTGGGCTTAAAAGCCTACTGGGCTTGTAAGAAGGACTAGACCTGATCCCTGAATTATTAGCAATGTTTTTTTAGTTTGCTTGAAAAGAAGTCGCTCCCGAATGTGTGCCATACTTCTCTACTCTTTCTCTACTCTTTATTGGTGCCTTTTTTTCCAGAAAGAAAAAAACATTACCAAGCCAGAAACACACAACTTTAAAATTACATTTTCTTATTCTTTTTTTTTTTTTTTTTTTAGAATTGCAATTCCCTTTCAGAAAAAAATATGACATAAAATACATTTAGGAAGGAATTAGGTTTGAGAACCTAGCTCATTATGTACTTGTACAAGGAACCTAACACACCCTGTCACAAACCCCAAATAAAATCACTTGTGCTGATTTGTTTACCGGCTGCACTCTATGTTATTAGCAAAGGGAAGTGCTGGCACCGGGTTTTGCTGATGTAACTTGCTTTACTTTGTTGCCCCCCCCCCCCCCCCTTCCTCCCCCTTTTATTTTCCAATTCCCTCCCTCTTGTGGCTCTCATGATGAATGGGTCAAATTAGTTCCAGCACCTCTGCAGCTATCCGGGTTGCTCTGTTTAAAGCATTTCCCTCTTCAATATGATGGATTTTCAGACACCTTTTCTCACCCAAACGTGCTTAATAAAAAGGGTGCCTGCTTTATTATCATTAAGCAAGCCGTTGGCTGTTCTGCACAAGTTCAGAGAGCTGAGTGCGGGCCCTGTGTGGAGAATGAGAAGAGGCCTGGGCTGAGGAATCGGGCCGGATCGGACCTTACCTTGGGCTGCAGGTTAGGGTGCAGGAGCACGTAGCCATTCGGGTCAACAGCATACATATATCCATTGGCTCCCAGCTGCGGTGAAAGACAGAGAGAATCAAAGACAGAACCTCAGCTGTACTGGTGACCATTGTTCCACTGTGTTTACGATCATCACCAGCATTTTTGTTGTTACAGGACCCTTGTCTCTAGACTTTTAAATCACATTTAAAACCACCCCTGCTAGCTCTGGATGTGCTTGAATGTTATGTGACTCGTTAACATTGTGGTCTTTGGGAAAAGTGCTTGAAAAACTGCCTCTGCTCTGCTATCTTCCCCCTCTCCCGGTCTTTCAGAGAACAATTCATCTCAAATGATCTTTCCTGCTGCCGACTCCACAAAACAGATGAGTAATAAACCCTCACACTGCTCTTGCGATGCTGCCCTGACATAGTAAAAGCAGGACCCGAGAAATTAAATGAAGACATTTTAATGCCAGGGTATTAGTTTCAAAGACAGCATTCTTACAAGGGGGTTAGGGCTGTGATATTGCAATGCTGGTCTGTCTCCAGTGTGAGGTGGAACCCGACCTATTCCTAGTCATGTGGTGAGGGAGCACACACACCGAGTCAAGAAATTATGCTCTTACTGTAACTCGATGGGCAGCGATTTTGTCTTACGTACGTTGTATTGAGGCGTCAGTTTCTTGATCTCGTTCAGGGGGATGTCCACTCCCATCACTCCAAGAAGAAGCTGGTTCTGGAAAAGAAGACCAGAGATCCACAGGTTACCAAGCCTCTGAAAATGTCACCACTGTAGTACCATTCTAGTAATGCCTCTTACCACTGTGCCAACCATTGCCCCTCAGCACAGAAGTGCAACAAAATCTGCACTGGAGTGGTTGTCAATGCTGGACGTATTTGTGTTAATGAAATGATGGATTTTGATACTGCGTTCTGCTTTTTGCTGAATACTTTTAATAAAACAGCACTATTATGAAATATAACACATGCATCAAGCTGGCTTTCTGCAAACAGTCGTTCATTTTTATATCTGAATCAGTTTCTCTATTTAAGTAGTGCAAACGTTTCAGGGAAGCAAAATAGACCAGACCCTTTGAAGCAGCGTAAAAAAAAGATTTGTATTTAAAAATGAATTTCTTGAAAGATATTACAATACCCCCCCCCCCCCCCCCCCTTTACCCCTCTCTCTTGCCTCAGGCATTCCCAATTGGAATTTTATATAGAACACGGAACCTGCCCTTTCTCACTCAATACCTCTCTCCCTGGTCTTCGTAAAGCAGTCACGTCTCTCAGCTGAGCAGACGCTGTGACATTTCCTAGCCACACTGAAATATACAGGAAACCCCGGGGGCACATGTTGAAATCAATCAATATCCATGCCATGTGTAAGCGGCTCAACCAGACTCGACCACATTTAATAAATAAATAAATAATAATAAACAAACAATTATGTAGGCAGCAGCTTTTTTTTTTTGTCTTCTGTAATCTCAGAGATTGCTCCCTGACCTTGAAACGCTGATTCACGAGACAAGCGATTTGATACAGGGCAAGCTAGGTCCTCCGATGTTCAGCTGTAACACCTTCTCCCGTAATCTCATCTCTGATAGTCATTAACAGCACGGTACGAATGGGTGCTGGTTTTAATTAAATGCTTTGCCAGTTAAAATACATTTTTAAAAACAGTTTCCATAAAACAAAAACACATTTCTCAAATCATTGTTTGTGTTGTACTGAAAGCAATTTGCAGTGAGTACACAATCTATGTAATTACAGTTCATTGACCACAGGGGGTCAGTATTGCTCCAAGAAAAAAATGTCCAGGAAGCAGGAATTTCTTCTGCAACAGCTGGAGAGCCTGGAAGGGGAACTACAATCTTGGCAATTATTTTATTTCTGCCTGAACACTTCAAACTTTTCTCCATGTTTGGCTGACTTTCATAATATCTCAAACAATTGAGCCAAGAACGTCCAATGCACTGTAATTATTTGTAATAATAGACATACAAGATGATCTGGCTGATGCTTTTTTCAGACGATTAGCAAATCACAGAAGTAAAAAGAAAGTCTCGCTGGCTATATCTGTTTCTGGACTATGTCATAATATACAGGGTGTACCACAGGTCAGGGATCATAGGAAACATCATATATTGTACTGGTTAGGGTGTTCTCTGCTAAAAACGAGCCTGTTGACTATCTGCACTGCACTTCTGAATTCATTTGCATAAGTTTGAAAATAAACTTATGTTCACTTTGTTTCCAAGCAGCATTTATTCCATAATACTGATTAATCCCACAAATGGTGATGTAATGAACCAAGTGTGTGTGTATGTGTCTATATATATATATATATATATATATATATATATATATATATATATATATATATATATATATATATATATATATTTATTGAGTGTCTTACCTGCATGTTTCCTTCCATGGTGAGGTTGAAGACTGGCATCGTTCCAGTCACTACCAGCCCCAGACCCTGCCGAGACCCAAAACAGACTCTTGTTAATGACCCTGTTGCTGCAGAAAGACCCCCCGCTGGAGCTCTGAACTCAGGGGGTCAGTGACTGATACCCAGCTGAAATGATTCCCAATTCCTCCCCCCAGCCCAGCCTCACTGCACCGAAGAAAGCAGCTGGAGAGTTCATGGTGTAATCTGTCCACCATGTTGTCAGGAATCCTTGCTTTATGTCAGTAGACTGCCAGGGAATGGTACCCCAAAATTCACTCTATACTTGTCTTCTTTACTACGGATTACCCCAACAGAACTTTGAGACTAAAGATGAAATTGCTCAAGAGGGCGGGGCCAGATCAGCAAGTGGGCGGGACTACATTTTGGAAAGGGGCTGGTTCTGCTTTTGATGCAACCGTGCCCATTTTCAGTCAGCCCCTTTTCTGAATTCTGCACACCCCTACAGCTCTTTGTCCTGTCCCTTTGTTGCAGATTGGTACCCTCATAAGCGGTTTACCTAATTGTGAAAACTGGACAATGAGTCCCTCAGCCTTACTGCATACATTTTGCTGAATCTCTATCAAACCAGTTGTCCTGAAATTACTTTTAAAAAAACATCCGCTGAGTGAAAGCAACTCCTGACTCAGCAAGCCTTCTTATTAAACACAGATGCAGCTGAGATAAAGCTGTTATTACAGCAGGGTTGTCTGGGGGTAGTAGTTCAGTGCTGATGCACACTAAGGAACTCTTTGGTACAGAGCTGGGGACTGGGGTGGGTGAAATTGGGGGTAGCTCTCTATTACCAAGGCGTCCTGGTAGACGTTTGTCCACTGAACCTGCTTCGCTTTCTTTCCAGCCAGGACCATGGGGCGTCCCAGGACATCCAGATACTCCTGCGGGGACACAAGACACACACCTCCCATCATCAGGAAAATCATTGTTATCTACTGAGTGGTCAGCACATCGACGCCGGCATGAAGCCAGGCAGCACTGACTGTATTTAAGAGTCCTTTGAAACGATGGGTACAAATTAAGTAGTCTGCATGCCAAAGTGGTGCAGAAATGAAATGGAAACTCCGGCACAAACAGCGACAATGGGAAGAGAGACCAACACAAACACACCTAGAGGGTTGGAATCAGAGAGAGAGAGAGAGGGGAGGAGAAAGACAAAGAGAGAGAGCAAGACAATTTAGTTCATATTTGCTAAAGCACACACAAACCAAAACCTTGATTACAGCATCGTCTCGCTTGCGGAGATAACCCAGATCCTCTTTTTCTAAATTACAGCCTGTCCAAAACTCCATGGCTGGCATCTCAACCGGCACTAAATCTTCCTGAGCATTCCACCTGTTCCCTTGATGCGACAGATAATTACAGAACCAAATCACTTTACCTGGTTGATCTTCTACTGCGAAGCTAGCTGCTCATTCCCTGCAATCCTTCACTGCTGGCCTGCCTTCATCTCTTCTAACAAGAGGCTCTCACATTTTTTAGTGGCTTCACTGTAGAGTCCTGTTTGTCATCTAGCTCTCCTGTCCATTTTTAAATGCTATTTAAACAGACCAACCCCGCCGCCCTTTAACTCTATATATGCTGGGTGTTTTCCCATGCCTTGCATGGTTTATTTTCTTATCATCTCTAAATACAGTAAAAATACAGCAAAAGAGCAGCTTTATTTATTAGATATGTATTAAGATCTGTAGATGTTAAAAATGGATCAGTCATTGACTAACCAATGAGGCGCTTGAAGCCCCACTGTTTTGCATGCCTAGTTTCGTTAACTTCCCTTGAACAAGGTGCTGACAAGCATAACCTGTGCTGTTATTAGCTTACTAAATCTCATGTATACCAAACTGTGGGGAAATATTTCATTAATTTTCTGACAGGCAGACCTTTTACACTATGTGAGCAATTTTCAGCAAACTGGAACATTCATATTAAAAAAAAAAAAAAAAAAGTTACCAGCTCATTACATCTTGCCACTCAAGTTTTGACAACTAACCCCCGCCCCCCACCTTACTCTGCCCAAGGGAGCTGCTTAAATCACCTGCCATGGTCACACTAACGTATTTTAAATTGGAGGCATTTTACTGGAGAAGCCCAGTAGACTGGAACACAACTGGGCTGCAAGCTTAGGCTACACAAGGGCTCAATAAAGTGTGTTTAGTTATTAGGGAGAGTAGTCTCCCGGAGCTCAAAGTTCATTTGCCCTGCAAGTGTTACAATGGCTTCTGTGGTTTCGGCAGTTTGTTAAAATAATAAGAAACAGACAGCCTTCTGTGCTAACATTTTGTCCTTTGTTTGTTCATTTGTTAGTTTGTTTTTTCTCTTTCTTTCTTTCTTTCTTTCTTTCTTTCTTTCTTTTTTCATTTTCTTTCTTTCTTTCTTTCTTTTCTCTGGTGGTTTGGTAGGTTTATCATGTTGCATTTGTACCTTTACAAGAGAGAACCCATAACCACTCAGAATAGTTTACCATGGTTTGCTATGTTTTTTTTTTTTTTTTTTTTTTAATAAGCTTCACCACACTTCTCTGTGCTTCTTTACAATGCTTATCTATGCTTTACCATGAGTTTGTTTTGCTTTATTACACTTTGCTGTGCTTTTACTATGGGAAAGTTTTATAAGGGAGACCTCAAACTATGGAGAAAAGAGACAGCTAGACTGCATACCTGCAGCCTGCACAGCTCTATGCAAAGTCAATCAATTCTTTGTGAAGAAGCCATCGATACAGTTATTACAGTTTGGCTTGGAAAGCCATTACTGCACGTATTGTAGGGTCAGAGCTGGCTCTTGCTGGGCGACAGGTGTGACCCTGCCTGAGCCAATGCGGTTAGCGGAGAATAATCTCCCGACAGCACCAGCCTCAAGTCTCTGTGCTCAACAGGGCAACTTTTCTTTTCTCATGTTTAATTTAAAACTTGCAGCCCATCTTGAGGTTTGTAAAAAGGACTGCGAAACCCGCCTCGATCGGCTCCTCTAACCATGCGTCTGATTGAGGGGTGTCCTGGAAAAACTGGATATCCCTCAGTTTCAGAGTCAACTCATTTTGCTTCTGCTTTTAACCATCAAAAAGAGCTGTCTGGCAAAGGAGCAAAAGATGCGGTGGAAAGACTTTATAACCCACAGGACTGCAGCTAGCTAATTAAATGCTCAATCAATTCTACAGTTAATTATACAGCTACAGTATTTCTGGCAGGTGACACTAAGGAACGACACTCACATTTCAAACTGGGTTATCTTGTGCTGTGTATATATTATAAAACCCATTAGACAGCAACATCAGCTTACATTTATACAGCTCCTTATCATGCCGTGGTATCTCAAAGCACTTGTCAGCGTCAGCATCTTTCATTTCTACATTTCTGTTCTTTTTGCTGGGAGTATTCTCAAATAACGTGCTGGTATTGTCTGTATGACAAAGCGCTAAATCTTTCATGTTTTCTTTTTGTTCTTGAACCAACATTTCAATCTCCTGACAGCAAGCATTTAAATTTCTTGGAGCAGCATGAAAACCAGCCCAGCTTCCAGTTCTGCACAACTTTACCCCAGCTCTGACCATTGCATTTCTACAAGGTTTTCATGTGCTGCGTACTGCAGTGCCGGGATGACTACTGTCCTTCGTTGAAAATTAAATAGTGTGTCTAAATATTTTTTCTTTTGCAGGTGAATGAAGATAAATGAATACACATAAAAGCCTGCTCCCCAGCTCTCTGCGCTTCGCTCTCCCTAACGTGTTTCTTCAGTAAGGCTAATTAGATCTGACAGGAGGAAACATTACTCTCCTCACCAGGCTCAGGGGTTAATGGGCTGTCATAACGAGGAGCGCTGGGTCACAGCGCTGGAAATCTGCGCTCCCGACACGCCCCTAACCTTTCCAGGGCACTGCTGATTGCCCTGGTTTTTAGTTACTTTTTCCATTTTTTAGTTTTCAATTGGAATTTGACCAAGATTGAGAAACTGGGGGATAATTCACTAGACAAGGCAAAACAGACGAGAGCAGGCCTAATCAGACATAGACACAGGCTATAACAGCTCCAGTCATTTATCCAAGCTGAATATTATTATGCAAGGGCTTTTTCATTCATCAAATTAATAAATTGGTTTATACACGACTTGTGCAAATGTGTTTTGTAATAAATCTATGAAATATGATGCATTAGTTGATTACATTTTGCTTTATCTTAATTATGAGGTCAACGTGGCATTTCTTTTTTAAATAAATCTGTAGGCGTTTTATCCTTAAATCTTTTATCCTTAATCCTATTAAGATTCAGAAATGTGGTTTGCTTGTTTGTTTTTTTAACTACATCTGCAGGTTTTCATTATTCTGGCTGGCACGCTTTCCTCCCGATTTTGAGCAGTGCTCCATCTGCACTCTTAATTTCATGCTTCTTTTTCCTAATTTCACCCCCACTTATTCCAGCGCAGCGCAGCTTGACAGGGATGTGATTGGGAGGGTAACCTGACTGTTTCCAGCACTAACTGAAATGAAACACGAGGAGGGGCACAAGCTGCTCTGCTGGTCTGGTATAACAGAGTTAAAAAAAACACCTCCTCCCTGCAACTGGTCCGGCAAGCAAGCCTGCATCATAGGCGACCCCCGACAGCCTGTCACAGCTCATATCCAGTGACACGGTATGGCTGTAGACCAGCACAGCACAAAGGCACTGGGATCTCTGGTCACACAATGAAGCCTGCAAGCAACAGACTTGACAAGTCAAACTCTGTTGGTTTGTGCAGGACAACTGAATCTGCAGTAACAACTATGTAACAGAATAGACAGCTGTGTAATTACAGCTAGTGTTGTGGAAATCAGTGCCAATGCAGGATGCAGGGAGTGTCCCTGTTACTGAATCAACACTATCACGGCTTGTCTGTAGAGCCCCTTGAGCTGCATGCATGTGAGGGGTGCAATAGAAAGGTTGTGTTGTAATGTGCTGGTGCATGCATGTGCAAGCATGTCAGAGCGTGTGCGAGGAGACTGTGACCACTTCTCTCTCCATCTCGATAGCCTCCCCAATCCAGAACAGCATTGAGCCACTATGCACTCCTTAAATTGCGGGAGAGCCTCTCTGAGTGTGGAGCACGGCTGATTAGAGAAGAAGCTGGATTAATTAGCTGCCTTTTAGTCTCTCTCTCTCTCTCTCTCTCTCTCTCTCTCTCTCTCTCTCTCACTCTCCCCTTTCGTCGGCTGTGCTCTGTGCTAAGTGAAGCTGTGGAAAATCAGGCTGCAATCACAGAAAAGAGGGCTTTGCGCTTTCTAATTACCTCCCCTGGTCAGCCCTGATTGCATTTGCTATGCAAAGGCTTCAAGCTTCAACAACTCCCCATGTGAGATCAGGCTGGAGTGTTTGCAGTAATGGATCTGGGGATGTGTGTGCGTGCGTGTCTTACACAAGTGCGCGTCTGCGTGGACTTATGTGTGAGCAAACCATGGGAAAAACAACTGCAGTGGGAGTGAAGTGAGTCGGCAGTTCAGCTGTACTCTTGCTAATGAAGCCAGGACTCTCAAATTGCTACTACAGTATTGCTACTGAGCAGTTTAAAGGACAGTCCAACACAATAAATACCAATCAAACATGGCCTTTGTTGATGCAGTCTTCCCATTCTGTATTAGCTCAGTACTAGCTATCTGTGCTCTGTTATTTGGGAGTGCAATTGAGCAGTACAGATGGCAGGCTCACCTGGGTGTTGATTCGAATAGCGCCGATTGAGGGAATCTCATAGTAGTAACCTGCGGAAGACAAAGAGCGGGGGGGGTGTGAGTCAAGCTGCACATTACCTACACCCAGCAATAATACATGTACAATGAAAGCACTCATATTGAAGTGCACCCAGATATTCTGAATGTCTCTCAGCATTGGGGTTTGGATACATATGAATTCAAAGCTTTAAAACTTTCAACCTATGAGATATACTTAAAATAACACTTAACATTTTTTGGAGCAGTTTGTCCAAACCAATCAGCTGGATGGATTCTCTTCATAACTGATGCCATCAAGGCAGGTACAAGGAATCCCAGTTTTAAAAGAAACATGTTTGAAGGGTTGGAACAGGAGTGACCAGAGGCTTGCTCTAGGTACACCACAGCCTGCTCGGAGGGGTTGATACCTTTTCAGATGTGGCCTCAGCTCAACTCTTGCTGTTTGAGCCACTTACTTACAAGACTTTGGAAACCTGAGATGGCTTGATTTGTTAAAAGTTCTATCATGTCACCTCCAAGTCTCCTCTCCTGAACTGAAGGAATCAGGCTCAATGCAGTGTAGACAGGCTTTCTCTGCAGAGGTACAGTCCCGTGCTTGAGATCACTAACAGAGATGTTCTCTAAATGTCCTTGGAAGTGCTGTTTGTAAAGGACTCTGTGGCTCGCTCTCATACCTCCCAATACATTACCAAGGAAGATTTCTCTGAATATAAGCGCGGATGTCAGCCGCCGGCCTCCACGGCCCTTGTGCTTTGTGTGCTACAGCAGGACGTCTGGAAATCAGAGCCTGAAATCAGGGCTATTGTCCCAATTCTGAATTTCTGAAATAAGTCTTTTAAAAGCAGGCTCTGTGATATTAGATATAATCTGTTCACATAAGTTCTTCCTGTTCCATTTAAATCACTTTTCTGTTTCAACATTCAGCCAAAATAAATAATAACAAAAAGCAACTATTGCTTTAAATGTTATTTAAAGGGAACTAAGGCATTTATAAGAAACCTTATAATTACTTTATAACATGATATAGCATTCGTTAGATGGGTAACACATTCCATTAAGTGTCTCTAATTACAGTGTGTTTACACAGCAGTTATTTTGTAAACACATGTGTACTTACGCATCATTATAATGTTATTATGCATAGTTACAATGTACTTAATGTGGAAATCTTTTTACACAATATAACCCTGACCCCAACCCAAAAACAAACCCAAACCCTTTTCTGATATAATTGTGTACTTACATATATTGTACAAAAATATTTACGCATTGAAGTAAAGTGTGCCGTGAATTCTCATCCGTTGTGATATACTGGAAGCATTGTCCAGACAGTTTTCTGCCCAGAGCTGCTGTACACAGATGTACAGTGCTGGGGTGGGTTGCTATGACTCAGACTGGCGAGCAGTGGCTCTGCGGTAGGACAAACACTCATTTGTAGCGGTTCAGACATCCCCCCAACACGAGCAGACAGGCTACTTCATCAGGAAGAGAATATATGAAGCTGAGAAAAGTCACTTTTAGACTAATATTGTGGGGGAAAAAAAAGGGTCTTCACAATCGCATAGTGAGCACACAGTAAAAAATATCTGCATAAAATCAAGAGGTTATCGGATTAAAGCCAAATGCTGGTGCAAAAAGCAATTATTGTGCTTACCACACAGGGTGTGGCAGGCTGACAGACTGACAGAAGAACAGACGGACAGACGCAGTTAGCACATACGTTTCCATAGTTTTTCAATGAACATCCTAAAAATGTACTGATGAGGAAAGAAAGTAGGGGACACTCGACAATGGGCAGTGTAGTGTGATACACTGCAGTTAGGGAGTCTGTCCGCTGTCGGTGAGATGAGATGAGCTTAAAAGCTCGGAAAGCACAAATGCAGACGAGCCCGGCTCTTTTGCATGGTGGTAAAGACGCTCCCTTGCAGTGCGCGGGGTCACTGGTTCACAAACAGCCTCTGCCCTGTTACAGCAGCAACACAATTTTAGTACTACCACCACTTGCCACAGAGGGTGCTGTTATCTCCAGCTTACAAGACAAATCGCCCTGCTTAAATGCGCACTGTCCAGCAACATAAAACAGCTTATTTAAAAAGCAATTTTCTTTTGGTATGGTTTGTTTATTTTCTGCAGACTTAAGAAAAGGGATAATCCATATCATAAGCAGGCTTTCACATGAATCAGAAGATACTCACTCATTATGTACAAAAACAATTTCCTTACTTAATTCCAACTTTACAACAAGCTTAGTTTTTGACATTTTAATTAGGAACCGTTTGAACATCGCATTGGGTAGAATGCTGCAGTACAGTACCTGATTAATGAAACTCACTGTGTAAAAGAGGCATCATTAAAATAAAGCCAAATGAAGCTTGTCTTGAAGAGGTGCTACACAAAACACAGCCGAGTGCGGATTACTGAGAGACTTCTTTTCACATCAGTACCTGTTGTAATAATTAGTGGATTCATACATTATCAAATGATATTTCATTGTCAGTGCCTGATAATGAGCCACCAGGGAATATCCTCTAAACTATCGGGTCATTAGAAATCTGACAGGGAAGCGTAAGGTGAAGGTAAATAAAGGTTGTGATATTTTTAGACACAACTGAAAAGATTTATCAAGGCCTTTACACCAGACTGCAAAATAATGTTACTAAACAAGCAATATAACAGTGCAGAAGGTTAACTGAGGCACCTGGATGGCTGTCTGAAGCAGTTTCTTATTTTACTTTTGTAATATTTAGTTTTATTTTCCTTTCGCAAAAATTGTGCGAATTGCCTTTTTATGCAAAAATACGCACACACACACACACACACACACACAAATGCTTTGCAACAAAAGGAAGAATTGTCAGCAGCACACCAGATCGACTACAGAATTGAGTCATTGAGTTCATTTTTTTCTATCAATGTTGAATTAGTTGTTACAAAAAAAACAATAAACAAGAAACAGCCAACCCATCTTACTACAGTGTAATAACGAACAACAAACACAAAGAACACACATTGTTAGCACGTTACACAATGTAACAACACGGTAATAACTGGGTAGCTACCAATGGTGTCTGCTCTTACATGGTAACTACTGGTGGAATATGTGTGTATTTGTAATTGCATCAGGTAACAGCAGTTACCATGTACACACAAAAAACCCCTGTTATTACATAGTTACTACAATATAATTACGTGGTTATACATGTCTACTAATCTAAAGTGATACCAATGTTTCTCTGTGTCTTTTTATTGTTATGCCACTGCTAGAATCTTTCTTCTAACTTTCATGCATTAATTCATTTGCAGTACATATTCATATTTCCCACAGGAATGGCACATGGTGTTTCCAAATGCCTTCCTGTACTTAATTCAGTCAGCGCACAGCCCTTCTCTGATTGCCATTCTGGCTATGGGCAGTGAAGGCATGGCTGTGGCTCAGAGTGATTTGCCAATTGGAACCAAGACTCAATCGTGACTTGGTAGTTTCCAAACAGACAGCTTGACTGATCATTGTTTATACTGGCATGGATCCATGCAGCACTGCAAAAACCCTCCACTCAGGACACAAAATATCTGCTTTGATTAAGCTGCTGAATGGCAGGAAAAGCAAACGGCTCCTGTCCACTCCAGCTGCACCATGTGAAAATCAAGCTTGTCAGGAGGCATTCTGTAATTCATTATCTCGAAAGGGGAAATAAAATGAAAGCATGTGTTCTTTACTGGTCTGGGACACACGCTGCTCAGTTTCAATAGAATTTACTCTTAGAATTCAGTCTGGAATGCATCCTATTTGGCACAGTGCATGTCCATTCCCTTTGAGAATTCTAGGACACTGCCAGAGAATGCTGTCCATTCCAAAGAATACCAGAACCCACTGCCAGGGGTCGCTCTTTTGCAACTTTCTATCTGGTCAGCAAAAATACAAGGTGTAAAAGACCTGAAGTTTCATATGACAAGGTATCAATCAAACTTGTTTGACCTTATCACAATCCCATCCTGGAAGACAATCTCAACCTGTTTTGCTTGGATTAGCAAAAGCTGAACTCTCTCAAGTCTGTGCTTCAAACACTATCAAATTGGTGGATTGATTAACTTCCTCAACTGGCACATTTACTAATGGTAATGCTGCCTAATGTCTGTGCTGAGCAGATTCCTCAAAGAGTGCTGTTGCTAAGGGCAGCTCGTTGCTAAGGGCGGCGGGTTACCTTTGTTGGCACAGGCCATCCACTGCAGGGGGGTGACGTCATAGTTGTGCTGTCCCACTGAGAAGGTGAAGACTCGTACCTGGAATACACAGACAGACAGAGAGAAGGTGAGACTAGCAAGTACTTATCGACAGCTATTCAATAAATCCATTTATTAACAGGAAACAAGAAAAGCTGTCCTCCCTCATGTTTACTATTGCGTGCAATTGACTTCCGCAATGTGGGTTCAGGAGGAATGTAGGAGAAGTCGGATCAGCTCGGATTGGTGGTCAATCCGTGCTCGGAAACGAGATACAATACAGTTTGTGTGGACCAGCATGGATGTGAGAGCTGCTCTATGGTGTTGCATTAGGGTTGAACGATGAGATGTGTGTCACTGAATGAGAGGAAGCTGCCAGGCTCTCTATGCTTGATCAAGATGTTTGCAATGTCAATGTCACCGTAGCCCCACCACACAATATGGAGAGATTACATTTTAAGGGCCCAGTCACTCCAGCGCTGATACAATACAGGCACAATTTGGTTTCAAAGAGAGATTTATTGCCTGTTTCTCAGGTCAAGGTGAGCAAGTGATATGGCGAGTCGGTGACAGGGTATTAAAACGCTTCATTAGGGACACTGTGATTTATACCTAGTATATACACATCATGAGAAAGAGGCCCTGTCAACGGGCAAGGGAGAATTTACACAGGGAAAAACAGACCTGTAAACGGTGCCTTATACTTCGGTCTTTGGCTTCCAGAACTTTATTGGCCAGACTATTAAACTTTAAGTGCCCCACTGCCCTTCTGAATCACAATGACGGGAGCCTCAGTTTCTTACCCTCTCACTTGTCACAGGCACTAAATGCATACCAGTGGTGTACCTACTATGTGTATAGACTGACTGACAGAAGTCTACGTTTGAAAGCTCTTTGACCCTCTTGGGTGCTGGGCATGGGAGACCCCTCCACCCCCTCCCCTCTCTCTCTCTATCTATCTCACACTTCACACTCTTTTCATTTTCAATCTGTTTCCCCTCCACTAGTTCTCTTCTTCTTGCTCATTAAGTGGAGTTATGACAGGGAGAGATAGATACTGTGTGTGTGTGTGTGTGGGGAGGGAGAAAGAGGGAGAGGGTGACAAAGGAAGGAGGGATGGAGATGGGCAGACCAGGAGGGGGGTTTGGGAAGAGACAAAGAGAGAGATAGGAAACAGACATTCAACATCATGTCCTGTGCACACTACCAGCTCAGATGATTAAGTGTCTAATTAAGTATCGGATCAGAGCAGCTAGCACATGCGACCAATCTTGCAGCACCAGGATCTGCAAAGGAAGAGGGTGACAGGGACACGGAGAGGGTGACAGGGACACGGAGAGGGTGACAGGGAGAGGGAGAGAGTGACAGGGAGAGGAGTGAAGCTGGCAGCAGAGTGACTTTTTATTTTTTATTTGCTGATGTTGTTTTTCCTCACAGGTGTGTGTCAGCGTGGGGCAGTGCAGAGCAACACACAGAGACAGGTGTGCGAGCCTTATTTATCAATGCAAATAAATGGGGTTGCGCAGGTGGAGGAGGGTTTGTGTAAACCTATAATTACTTTATGACACGCCTTACAGATTTACATTTGTAAGATGGGTAGCACATTAAGAGTCTCTAATTACTTTGTATTTTCATTGTAGTTACTTAGTAAATACTTGTATACTTACACATAATTACAATGTTATAATGCACTTAACGTGTACATTTTTTGTAGGATCTACTGTATGAAAGTACATAATTGTATCAGAAATGGGTTAGTGTTAGGAGTGGTTAGGGTTAGGGTTAGGATTAGGGTTAGGTTTATATCATGCCAAAGGCACTACACATTACGGATATTGTAACAATGCATAATACCATTGTCATTATGTGGAAGTACACATGTATTTACTGTGGAAATTCTACATAAATGCACAGTAATTAGAGACACAATGTGTCTTTTCTTTTCACAGAGGTCGTTGTCGACATGACTCACCGTTTTGTTGGGCCAGTTGTACTTCTCGAAGACGTCCTGAACACGATCCTCTCCGCCGTCCGTGAACATCATGATGATCTTGTTGCAGTTCGCCCGGGGGGCGCTGGACCTCTGTGGGGACAGAGAAACTTTACAGCAGGAGGTTTAGATGAGGAACTTTCACTGCTTCCATGTTTGTAATAGGATTGTTGCAAAAGGATTCATTGTAAAAGAAAACCATTGTTGTTAAAGGGAAAGAGTCATGTTGACTCTTTCCCTTTAAGAACAAACCAATTAACTCATTGTAATAATCACCTTTTCATTTAAAATGAAGAAATAAATAAGGTCCTGTGTTTTTGTTTGAAGATGTGAAGTGAGTGCTGGTCGTCTTTAACCAAAGCACTTGGCATGAATGCTGTGAACTGAGACTTGCCTGCGCTTCACTATGCCTTCACTATGCTTTATTACACTTTGCTATGCTTTCACTATGCTTTATTACACTTTGCTATGCTTCCACTATGCTTTATTACACTGCTTTATTACACTTTGCTATGCTTTCACTATGCTGTATTACACTTTGCTATGCGTTCACTATGCTGCATTACACTTTGCTATGCTTTCACTATGCTTTATTACACTTTGCTATGCTTTCACTATGCTTTATTACACTTTGCTATGCTTTCACTATGCTGTATTACACTTTGCTATGCGCTCACTATGCTGCATTACACTTTGGTATGCTTTCACTATGCTGTATAACACTTTGCTATGCTTTATTATACTTTGCTAGCATTCACTATTTGTTATTACACTTTGCTATGCTTTCATCATGATTTATTATACTGTGCTATGCTTTCACTATGCTGTATTACACTTTGCTATGCTTTATTACACTTTGCTATGCTTTATTACACTTTGCTATGCTTTCACTATGCTTTTTTACACTTTGCTATGCCTTCACTATGCTTTTTTACACTTTGCTATGCCTTCACTATGCTTTTTTACACTTTGCTATGCCTTCACTATGCTGTATTACAATTTGCTATGCTTTATTACACTTTGCTATGCTTTCACTATGCTTTATTACACTTTGCTATGCTTTTATAAGGGTATTCACTGAAGCTCAGGGAATGAGATGTTTACTATCCCATAGTTTATAGGGTGCTCTCTCCTGCAAGATTTAATCTTTCCAAGCACTCAGCAAAGACTTAATGTCTGACTGGAAACAACGTGGCCTCTAATGCAGGCTCTATTTCTGTCTCTGACGTCACCTAGTGACAACCATTAGTGTGTAATGCAGTGTGGTCAGCAGCTGCTGCTGCTGCTGCAAGGCTTTCCAATGCTTTACGCCTAGCCATCCTGAGCAATCATTTCACTGCCGACAACTGGTCTGCTAGGCTGCATTGTTTCAGTGCATCACCTGCGTATCATATAGAACACTGCCAGCTTGCACGGAGCAGCTCGGTGACTGCAGTGTGGAAGTTACTCAGTCAACACATAAAGTACCAAATACATCTTTCTTTGAAAAAATCAGAACACAAGCTGTATGTACGTAATTTTATAGAATTTAGATCAATATATCCTTTGTCTTGGCTACAAACTACTGTGTCCTATTTTGAGGCCAGTCAAATTAGACATGCCTGTAAATCAGTCTGGTGAAATTTCATGCCAACTATGAAGCTCAACACATAGAAAACGGAGTTCAGTGTGGAAATGAATCATTTTAAGCTTCAGTTTCTTATTTTATATTGAGTCATCAACGCATCTGAAGGTCTAAATCTGTAGAATTAACAGTTACATTTAGACTTAACATTTGCACATGAACACAGTTATCATAACAATATACAGCAGTTAAAGAGAGAATTCAAATAACAGGTAGATTTCAGTTTAAAAAAATCTCCCACAAATTACAAAGTAGCCTGACCTCAAATGAGGACAATGGCAACTAATGGGTGCAGTGTAGAAGGTTGGGAGTCTGAATAACTGGACTGCAGTATGGAAGTGGGGGGGGGGGGGGGGGGGGGGCAGGTTCCTAACTAAAAGAGAATGGGATACCATTCTGCTTATAGTGCTGCTAGTGATTCCTTTAGGCAATACAGTAGTATTATGGTAATAGCACCCCAATGGTGTTTTCTAAATGCTTTGTTTGAGGGTCTCAGCAGCTCACTTCAACCTCAGCTCTCTGTCTGGGGACCTGTTTATCCCGCCGACATATCTATCTATGTATGTATGTATGTATGTATGTATGTATGTATGCATGCTAGCCCCGTTAGACAAAGCCAAAAGCAGATGGAGGCTGGGGAGGAGGAGGGGATGTGGCGCACAGCGGGAGCGTAACGGATTGAGACAAGTATAAATCCCCTCCTTACCGATCACTGAACTGAATGTTTATCGAAGGACAAATAAGATACTAGCTACTTAAGTGAACCATTTGTTTTACGTATTGAAATCACCTAAAATATGCTTGATTTAATCCAAGGTTAAAAGTGAGTTCCCTGCCTGAACCACCACTTTGCTTAATGAGTCGTTAAAATTTGATTTTAATTGCATTCACAATTTTTCTTTTCCATAGCATACACTGATAGACATCTGTTGTAATTGCGTTTTTTTAATTTTTTTTATTGGGATTGTAACATTACAGTGCCACAGACTGGACTAAAGTGGACCACACACACGCATTGATGTGTATGCTGAGTTTGTCTGCTTCAGTCTAACCACTGTAACCACTGTACTTCACATGGTAACTTAACCCTCGAGAACAACATCTGGTGGGTATTTGCTTAGTCCACCCCTATCGTGGACCATTGGTGTCTGAGGCTGTCTCCTGGGGTTGAGGGAACCTGACCAATTGTCTGTTAATACTAGCGGCACGTATTGTATCTATACAATAGCGTTCAAAGCAGAATTTAATAGATTAAACTAATAAGTGGTAACATTGTTCAAATTTGAAACATGGTCTGGTCTCATCCTTGTAGTGTAACAAGGCAGTTCATTTCATGTTTACCTTAATTATAAAACCTCACAAATGAATGACCAGTGTGTATTTGTTTGTGCCATTGTGATATCACTGGTATGTCAAAATATAAATACGTTACCAGTGTGGTAGCATTCTATCGATGGCTCCTCCCCTGGATGCTGGCCTTGCCTCTCAGGACAGAACCACTGCATACTGGTGTCATTGAACATTAAGAAAAGTTAGCTGAAGCCTTGGCCTCTTCAGGCTACAAGTAAGAGACCGCCAAAATAATTCCCTTTGTACTCAAACTCAGGCGTGTGGAAGAGAAAGAATGGTGCATTATTAACTATAACACCTACTGCATTAAAAAAAGGAAGTATCTGGGGAACTATCTTATTATCAGATGAAACTTCAGCAGTTGCAGTATTGTACTTATCCTTTCAAGAGAGAAAAAAAAACACAGCTGGAGAGCTTTCTTCTCTGTAACAGTCAGCAATTAAATGCAATAAATATGTGTAAAACAGGAGCGAGCAAGAGAGGACCAATGAACTGTTTTCAATAATAATAATAACAATACAAAACCCAATTAACTTGGAAATGGGAAGAGAAGAGAAACTACAGAATAAAGGCGGAGGGTGGAGGTTTAAATGTGGATATTAATCAATTTCATTGAGCCAGATATGAACTCGAGGGGTTTTGAGGGGAATCTAGTCAGATAAAAGAAAGCAGCAAATTGGAGTCGGAAAAGCCGTGCCTAAAATAATACTGAGTTACAGAAAAAATAAATGTTATCAGTCTGATTAACTGAAGCCACCAGGGGTTATAAATCTCCCCACATGACTGTAGCCCATCTGCTGTCTGGTAGAAGTCTTTTAATGGTGAGCTGGGATTTTCTCTCCCACCAGAATGAGGGCATGTGTGCGCGCGCGTATGTGTGTGTGTGCATGTGTGTCTGTGTGTGTGTGTCTGTGTGAGCGTGTGTGTGCGCGTGTGTCTGTGTGTGAGTGTGTGTGTGTGTGCGTCTGTGTGCGTGTGTGTGTGTGCGTGTGTCTGTGTGTGAGCGTGTGTGTGTGTGTGTGCGCGTGTGCATCTCTGTGCGTGCGTGTGTCTGTATGTGTGTGGGAGTGTGGTGTGGAGTGCTGTGGTTATTTACCATTGTATTTTTGCACAGTATTTTTGCAGTTTTCCCATGTTTATGGTATCCATTTACCATAGTTTACCCTGGTTTGCCATGTTTAATAATATGCTTTACCATACCTCGATATTCTTTCCAGTGCTATACCATGCTTTTACTGTGCTTTATTACACTTTGCAAGGCTTTTATTACAGGAACCTTTCAGAAGGGCACAGAGGTGGAGGTGCAATACTGTTCCTCGTTGCAGTGGTGCTGTGCACACTTACGTTGAGCAGCTGGTTGAAGGCGAACTCTAAGCCGGACTTGTAGTCAGTCGTGCCCTTGGCCGTCATGTTGTCCACGTCTCTCTTAAACATCTTCTTGTTGCGCACATTGGCCTGGACCAGGTGATCGAAGCATGACACCTGCTCGGCCGTCTCGCTGAACTGCTCAGAGACAGAGACAGACAGGGAGGAACAAGGCAAGCGTTACAGCCAGGTAAGAAATGCACAGCTCATCTGAACAGATCAATGAACACAGGCAAAACGCTGACAGGTTGGGGTACCGATATACCTATCAATGAGAGCAATGATTGGGACTGCCACCTTGCCAGGGAAACTGAACACCACCTCTCTAAACACTCAATGCTATCATACCATTGAACCCCCCCTCCACACGCACACTCTTTCACCTCTCTTTCACCCTCTCCTGGGGGATGATGGCAGTCCAACTTTCAAACACAGCGATCGATCCAAGGACTCTCAAATTGCAGCTACAATGCAGTGTGTGTGTGTGGTACATTATGCTGCAATCTTTACCATCAATCATGTTGCATTGATGTCCTTCGCTTCAGCATCATGTACCCTGAAACCTCCCTAGGGCTGCATTTCACTTGCAAGGTTTTTGGATATATGAGTACAGCAAGCTCTTTATTATTATTACTCTTATGCCAATTTATAGTTACAGTTCTGACTTATTGTTGCCAATGTCCATAACTAAAACACTTAAATTTACCCTATAAAAGTTTACCACACTATTTGTGCATGGTATTTTTGACCTTGCATAGTTGTGAACAACACTAGTTACAGCAGGTCGCGATTAAAGCCCTTCTGGTTTTCGCACAGAAAAGATGATCAGCATGGTACCGAGCATACAGAGAGAGAGAGAGAGAGAGAGAGAAAGAGAGAGAGAGAGGGAAGAGTAAGAGAGAGAGAGAGCAAGACTGTCTGGTTTACACAAGGTGAGTGGAGGATGAGCAGATATGAAACAATTGATCGTAATTCCACACCTCTTTATCAGCACAATGAAGAGCCGTTTCCCTGAGCGTGCTGCTCCAGTATATACACCTGTAGACAGCAATACTCACAGCTGAGCCTGGAGACAGTTAGCAGTGCAAACAGCTGCTGTGTGAGAGAGCGTGCTTTGCCACCTCTGCTTTAATTTGACAGACATGAAATAACACTTTGCTACATCTTAATAGCGTCGAAATGATCACAACTCCGAGGGGCCCTGTCAAAATATGTGTGGTAACAGTTGAACGGCAGAAAAAAAGATAACAGAATTACAAATCGAGGTTTTTGTACGCACAGGTTTCAAAGGGATGGAAAAGCTAAGATTTCATAATTGAGATACCTGTATATCCATGTGGGGAGGCTTACTGTAAGCATCTAAGAATTGTCACTTTTTACTAGAATGAAAAATTATGTTGCCCCCAGATTGAGATGTAAATGTCTGACAAACCATTATTAAAAGTAAAGTTAAAAACAAAAATCAAACTATGACATGCGTTGTTTCTGGAAAAGTTCCAGGGATGTACAATTTTTACAAATTAGTACCAGTAATACCAGTAGTACCCCCATTAGCAAACCCCTTTGTAGGGGGTGGGGTCATATTGCAATGCAAATTATTTGACTGGGTGACCTTTTCCATAATGGGCCTCCCAAAACAACATGGTGCCCCCCCTGTAGCACGCACGTTGCCGCCAGGCCTTCCCTGGCATCTGTCTTGAAGATCTAAAACATCTGCGATAGCTGGTTTATATTTTAGGATGGTTTTACTTTCAGATTCAGTGCTGTTTCAAAAGATCCGTACCTCTATGTGCTGTACACCTCAAACTTAAAGTGTGCTTCAGCGACATCCTCTAATCTGATGTTAAAAATGTAACACACTTCTAAAACTCAGTGTGAAGTGTAAAAGGGTAAACCAACAGTTTGGACAAACAGCCCCCCCCACCCCACCCCCCTCTGTGGTGCTGTGTCACGTCAGCCCTGTTTTCCAGCATGCTGCAGTGAGGCGAAGCCACAGCTCTCTCGGGAGAGTGCCTGTTGTTTGAAGGATTATGGAGTTTTATTGGAGGGACCGAAGCGCTCAGGGTATGTTAACTAGAATCTCTGAGATAAGAAGACCTCATTTCGGGTTTATAATCACTGATCCACCGCCTCAGTCATCGATAGCTGGGCTCGGGCCCTCTCAGCCAGCCGCTGCCGAGCTGCCTGATTATCTCAGTCGGCTCTCGTTTTTATTAACGCGCTCTCTGGCCCTCCTCGCTACCCTGCCCTGGGGAACCCATTTCTCTGAGCTGCGCTGGAGACAGCGCCCGTTTCGCTGAAAGTCATTTCAACAATGGTTTATAGCAGACAGGAGCCAGCGCGTGGTAGCCAGGTAACTGAAACAGTGCTGAAAGAAACAGGGCCAGGATGAGGACCGAATAAAAGCTTTACATCAGACATGACAACAGTCCAGGCAGGAAGTCAAGAGTGAATAGCTGAGCTCTCCCTAATTATCAGAAAAGCAGTGTTAGATCAGACATACCTGTCTTATAAAAGACTGGATGTATAACTTTATATTTAATACAGTGACCTGAATTCAACCACAGTTTATGGTGCTGCCATAGCCATACCATAAATGCCATACATTTGATTTAATCAAGGCCAATGTTATAACAAAGGACCTTAGCGGGAGGGGTGAGTGGATCTCCCTTGTTGCTTTACAGGTGAATCCCACAGAACTGTGGTAATGCATTTGAAGTATACTTGACGGATTGGAATGCATTCAAAACGGAGCACTTCAAAGCACTCTTCAAATGCTGTATCAGTCGGGTCTTACAGGACTGTCGCTTTCAACAAGCAAGCAAAAAATAAAGATAAAAGATAAGACATTTTTTAACCAATCCAGTTTCAAAATAAAACAACGATAAAACAGAACAGAACAAGGAACAAATGGCGACACAAAAAAAATAAAATAAATAATTCTTAAACTCTTAAAGGTGGCGATCATCCCATTTTAACAACAAGACAATCTAAGAACTGATGAACAGAAAGGTCCCTGTAGAGGAGAGCTGTGTGGTCCAGTGGTTAAAGAAAAAGGCATGTAGCCAGGAGGTCCCCGGTTCAAATCCCGGCTCTCTCACTGTGTGACCCTGAGCAAGTCACTTAACCTCCTTGTGCTCCGTCTTTCGAGTGAGACGTTGTTGTGCAGCTGATGCATAGTTCACACACCCTAGTCTCTGTAAATCACCTTGGATAAAGATGTCTGCTAAATAAACTAATAATAATAATACAAATGTGAACCTGGAAGCCAATTCCTGTATGTTGCTTTAAAAAAAAAAAAAAAAAAGAGAGAAAACAGCCAACATACAAACAACACAGACAAAACTTGTCAAACATCTGGTCTCCAGTCAATTTCAATTGGGCCCAGGCCCCTGCAGGAGCCTCGAGAGCACATGACACAAGGTGGCTTCTATTTATACAGGCAAATGAAGGGAGTAAGTATCACTTACACGCTGTATCACCTTCTTAATCTCACCCATCCATTCCACTTTCCAAACTGTCATGTTAGCGCCCGCTCACCAAACCCCTTGCTGCCTCGACCCACTCAAAGTGCACCGGTACGTGCCTCTCAGAATCCATTAAGCATTTTGCGGTTTATCTGTTAAATGTGTGAGTCGGCTTGTCAAAAACTAAGAGAGTGAAACAAGTCCTCAAGCAGCTGAAATTGCTTCCCCTATCCAAGGCATACAAAGAAAATCGGTTTCTTGCTTGTCTTTGAAAACAATATCTCCAGCTCCCTGTCTTATACACAGTCGCAGACAAAAGTATTTGGGCAGTTAAAAAACAAAAGATTCAACCTATAAAGAAAGTGATTTCTACAATTTCTAACTGTTCAATTTCAAGATATAAATTAAAGCAGAGATTCAACTTTGTAATTAAAACAACAAATTACTGCATAAAATGAAAAATAACATGCAAAAACGAATTTCATACTTTAACAAAAATATTTGCCCACCCTTTGCTTCGTTTACAGCTTGCAGTCCTTTTTTGTACTTTGATATTTTTGCCCGTTCTTCAACACATACAGCTCTGAGTTCTTTAATCAACTTTGATTTCCTTTTTGCAACAGCAGCCTTCAAATAAATCCACAACATCTCGATGTGATTCAAGTCTGGGGACTGTGATGGTCAATCCATGACTTCCTTTTTTTCAGAAATTCTTTGTAGACTTTGTAGAATGCTTAGGGTCATTTTCCTGCTATAATACAAACTTCCATCCAATAAGCTTCTAGCACTGGGTAGCAAAATGTATTGATATTTTGCAGCATTCATTGATCCTTGTACAATATAAAGGTGGCCAGTGCTTGAGGAAGAAAAACTCCAAATCGCTTTCTTTTGTGTATTATTTTTAACAAAGGTTTGCACCTTGGTTTTTGCCCATGGACACTCATCTTGTTAAGGTATCACTGAATTGTTTGCTTGTGAATTTCTTGACCATCTTCTCTCAATTCTTGTGCCAAATCTTTTGCAGTAATCCAAGGATTTTGCCGGGCTGCTCGAACAATTCTTCTTCTAGATTTTGCAGAAATCTTTCTTGGTCTTCCACACTTGGAGGTAGTTGCAATAGTTCCTGCTCTCCTGTGTTTGTCAGTAATAGTCCACACAGTGCTTTTCAGTAAACCAAGTCTTTCTGCTATTTTTCGGTTAGTTTCTCCTTCTTCGTTTAGTTGTACCACTGCCATTTCGAGATTGTTGCTGTACTTTTACAGCACTTGATGACTATCATCAGGTACTAGTTTTCAATCATAATAATTGTCAATAATTAACAACGAATGGGTTTCACACGAAATATGTTGATTGCCCAAATACTTTTGTCAAAGTATGAAATTAGATTTTGCATGTTATTTTTCATTTGATGCATGTTATGTAATAATTTGTTGTTTTATTAGAAAGATGAATCTTCACTTTAATGTATATCTTTCAATGGAACAGTTAGAAATGATAGAAATCACTTCGTGTTTTTTCTCCTTTTTTTTAAAACTGCCCAAATACTTTTGTCTGCGACTGTAAAACTTTACTGTGGTTTGCCATGGCAAAAGCATAGCAAAGTGCATTAACCATTGATAGTGCTGTACAAGCACAGTGAACTCAGCGTTATGTGACATACTGTTTGCTATAGTATATTATGGGAAAAAATTGTGTTTTTGGACGATACTATAGTTTTATTTCTCTACAAGGGCAGTCAACAGTAATAAGGCTCTGTCTCTTCTCAGTTAAGTGCTCAAGTTAAACCACTCCTACTGTAGTCTCTCCTAACTGGTTAGGGGGGAGCTGCTCATTAATTATGTATTCTATACAAGGGGCGGGGCTAGTCCAACAACCAATAACACAGAATTAGAACCATCATTCATTGTTCTGCCTTGTATTGATGAATTAAAACATAAATGCATTTCTCTGTATGAAGAGTGAATTTGGATCTTTTTTTTTTTATTTATTTTTTTTTACTAACAGGATTGGCTAATGGCCTTAGGTGTTACACACCACACAGAAACAGATGTTACAAGAGCTTGTGCTAGATATCAGTCTGAAAACACAGACAACAGGCAGCCAGGAAATTTGGAAAAGTGTCAAAAATGTAAATCGAGTCCCTGGTTTCTAATCTGCGTTTCTGTTCTATAGCAACTCCTCGGGGCCTGCTATCATCCACCGAGGAAGCTGCTGGATTCTCCGGTTATTAGAGCAAGCACTCCGTACCTCAGTTTAATTTAGAGAGTGTCCAGTGCGATGTATGTATACACCCGTGTCTCGGCCAGCAAGGAGAGTGTGTGTGACTGGACTGCTGTAGCTGTAGACTCTCTGTTGCAGGTCACCGTTTTTATATTATTTTTCTTAAAGGCAATGGGGAAGGCTGTTGTTTTTTCATGTTTATCACGGACTACAAGATTTCCGTGAAATTTACCCATCGCCGTGTAATATGCAATTCCCAGTGAAAATTCCCATTTCTGTCAGAAAAGTATACATATACATATGTTTTTATCAATTAAAAATAAATAAAGTAAATGTTTGCCTGATAGACATACTACCTGTAACACTGCAGCTGGTTTAGTTTGCTTCTGGTAAATTATTGAACACTCTGCAAAGATATGCATGATTACATTAAAATATCTTCAACGAATAAGATACCGGCTGCATCAAAGATGGACATTTCACGTGTCTGGTTTTATTTTTACATTTATTCATGTCACATTTCATTTGATAATTGTCTGATATTTTACTGTTTTAATATAATAACTGTAGAGAAAATGATCACTTTTGAATGTGGCAACGCAACTTTGTTCTGCTTCGATAAATATTATGTTTAATCGTGAATATCTTGAAGTACCTATTTGTTGTGAAATAAGCAATATTTTACTATGAAAACATAGAGCATGTTACTATGAAAACATATATTTAGAGAGAGAGAGAGAGAGAGAGAGAGAGAGAGAGAAAGAAACTTAATCAAACTGCAGCCTGCAAGCCGACATTCTCCCCATCAAAGAGAGATGCTTTTAATGGCACTCCCTCTGCAATGGCAGGGTCTTTCCCGCGGTGCTGCAGGCTGATAATTCTCAAGCAGATAGATATTCTCACCACACCATTCCCGTTTTCACCATATCTGCTTTTTGCAGAGAATTTCAAGTAATTGTGAAAAACTGATTGCAATTACTTTGGGGTGTCTGATGCCTATCAGTTTCATGAGCTGAGAATGAGACTTGCAAACTGCAAGATCTCAGTGCTGTCCCAACTGATACCCTGATCCATTCAACCATACACCCTCAGTCCCAGGCATGTTTGATTCTGCACACACACACAGACAGCGAGACATACGCACACACACACTTTTAAGCTGGCAGCTGTAAAACTGAACGGAGCCAGGGCATTAAACAGTTACTTGCAAAACAAACCAGGAAAATAAAAAGCTCAATTTGTCATGCTGCGGCTGCATTTGTATTCATCGGAATTAAAAAGGACAGATTAAATCCTTTGTCATTTTGTTTAAAAAGCTGTTTCTGCCTTTCAAAGTGGGAGAAAGGCTGCACATCAACAGGACAGTTGGCATGCCCAGTCCCCACTCTGTGTGCTAATAAGACAGCGAAATTGTATCAGCCTGTTATTTGACAGCTGATAGAGCCACTCTCGCTCCACTCATCTCCAGCCAATTTTACCCATGTTAAACCTCGTGTCTACAATTGCTTAAAATTGCAGGAGTTTACCCGTCTCAATAAGTTATCCACTGAAACTCGAAGCGGGTTATGAATGCCATGCTAAGGTAATATTGAGAGGATAGATGCAGGGGTCCCAAGAGAAACGGGTTTGGGTGGTCTCAGCTGGGTTCTTAATGGGCGTCACAAAAAAACACCATCCCAGTTAGAACAAATAGGCATCTTGTGAGGCAGCGCCTCTGAAAAGCCAAGCTTGGGCTTGGAGAGTGTAATGATCCCTTAATACCAGTCCAGTTCACCAGCCATTGATAAACATCAACTGTTAAGCCCTGTCTCTTTGGACTGGCTGGTACTGTTCGACTGTCATACTGCTTCCTGGTAAGGATAAAATGAGACTATTGTATTGCAAGGGTTGGGTTTATGGACAGCATGTGCGTTGTGTGAAACAGGAAAGCATGCTTGACAACAAGTCGTTCGGAAGCAGTTAAATAAATGCTTCATGAATCTTGATGATCCTGTGTGTGAAGCTTAAGTGTTGATACTGGGAATCGGGGTACAGTTCAAGGGTACACCCACAGAATATACACCTGCTCTATCCGGGCATTTGAGGCACGTTGCATGGTTCAAGACAAGCGCTACGTACCTCGTGGTTTGAAATCTCTTCATTCAGGACAGGGCATGTTGTACTTCCCAAGAACGTGCTGAAATGAGATCTTACCTTCCCAACGTTGACATAGTCGTCGTCTGAGAGAGTGTCCAGTATCTCTTCGACCGATTTCTTCATCAGCTTCAGAGTCAGGCCACTGACACTGCCGCTCCTGCAAGCACAGCGCAAGGAGCTCAGCACAGCAGCAAAAGGCTAGCATTGCTTTTCAAAACATCAAGAGCCTAGAAATACACAGCCGCAGCTTGCTTTCAAACACATGCTCCCTTGAGAAAGGATGCAGGCATGCTGGGAGGCTGGCTCTTATAGTGCAAAATGATATTAATGTAAAAAAAACAAAACACTTTTATTAGCATAATTGAAATGACTGTTAACTGCACGCTGCTATAGCACATGGGTAACTACCAATGGTTCCTACCTTACATCTCTATGGATCTGTTTGACTTCCCTGAAATTACACACTAATTCCACCTGTCCAGTAGTTACCATGTAAGAGCATTTGTGATGTGCTGTACATAACTCAATAGAGAGGTTTTGCTTTTTTCCCTACGTCTAATATATAGCTTGTGCCAATGTTCACAGTGTCTTCAGAGCTGGTACTTTGGCTGTTTTACTGTTATATGTCAGAGAGTGTGTCGCTGTTGTCCTGCAAACAGAAAGCCCAGGGGTGTAATTTGGATATGGACAGGGACAGAGTTTGATGTTAAGTTCTTATTTGTTACTCACACGTCCACAATGATGACCATGTCCTTTGGAGAAGAAGCCCCCTGGATGTACCTGGAAACCACAGAGAAAGAAACTGATTAGATGTCAAAGAACCAGCTCAGATCTACCTCATCACCATTGACGAAAACTACAAGCCTTTGCTGATTCTACAGCAGTGCAGAAAAAAGCTTCTGCCTGAAATAGTTCCTGCAAAATAGGAAATACCAGAATATGAACAGAACCTGTCAGTGACCAGCATCCAGCTGAACCCAGAGCGAGCCATACAGGATGTTACAGTATTTATTTACGACAGGGCTGCCGATTGAATGGCTTACTATGACTATGACTTGCTGAGATCCACAAGATGGCTATTTTGACTTACTTTAGCAGTAAAGGCTGGATAATCTGTAGTTTTTGGAAAAAAGCAAATTGGTCTAGATTCTGAAAGCTATTAACTCCAAATCATAAGCTGATAAAAGCAGTCTGTCATATTTGAGTTTTGGTAATAAGCCGAGGCTCACATGAATAAGCCTGCTCACATGAATATCATAAAGCAGAAGGATACTAAAAAGAAGTGTCTTTGTCAGTGTCGTTACAGCACGTGACAACGCAGAGTCTTGTTGAAATAATGTCCTCTCTGCTGCTCTCACTTTGCTCATTACAGCGCCTCCTACCCCTAAACCCCCAGTGAAGTGGCTGAGCTGTGAAACTATGTTTGCTTCTGAATCTCTGTGTTGAAAGGGGAAGCTGTAACCCATAGCTGCTCCAGCATGTGTCACAGGATAAACTGAGCATGTCCAGGGTAAAAAATGAGGGAGAGAAAAAAAAAATCCAATTATTTCTGATAATAGACAGTGGGACATCAAAGGCAGACTATCCTCAGCTCTATACGTCTGTGTGGCTTTCAGAATTGGGCCCGGAAACATGAAGCACATTGGTATGACTTTTATCAATTTAATTACTAAATCCTAATTAAGAGGGGAATAAAAAAAAAAAAAAACAGCACAATCCTGCTTTATAGAGAGGGCTAAATACGTATCAATGCAACAGCAATCTTCAGTGGGATTGAGCGTGCCGGACTGGATGTTCTTTGCTGCAGTTGAAGGCAGTAATGATGACCAAACAAAGAGGATCAGTAATTCATAGCCTCATCCAAAGGGCATCTCCCTTTTCAGGGAATAAAGGGTTAAGGGACCCTCCATCCCTCGTACTCATTTTACATTCCATATTAAAATCAGGAATCCAGATGTGTTGTTTCTGCTTGGACTCCACATTGTAATTACCTCTCAGCTCCAGCCAAGCGATGGCATTTTTTCCCTTTCATTACCTCCCTTTCCTAATGCCAGGGCCAGGTGATGAGCAGATGGAATGGGTAGCTGGTCCTGGGAAGCGGAGTGGTGTGTCCAGGGCATATTTCACATGCGCGACACTGACGCTTATTCACTGCAACCAACTAGCTCACTAACACGTTAATACATATAATCTCTCAGCTCTGGGGCTTGACTCATCCCCCCGGGGCTCAAATACAGTAACTCTATCATACCAAATCAAAAGATGCAAAGCAAGAGTGCTAATCAATGTTAACATGAAGTTCATAAGAACATGTCGTCAAAACTAATTCTTTCAGTACTGCTAAAAATGGACTTGAGCAACACTTTCGGTAAACTGCTGATATGCTGAGACAGGACGGCCTTTTAATCTGTGAAGGAATTTATACATCATTATGGTAACTTTAAACTCAATTCAGTAACTCACTGGTAACCAATGTAAGGACCTAAGCACTGGAGTATTATGTTGAGAAAGTGTGAGAAAGCAGTCTGGATATGCTAAGCAGTGGTCTGCAGTCTCTTAAGCTGAGGGAACACAAAGAGACTATTTTAGAAAGAGTGGCTTGAAATCTGGTTCCAGGAGACCTAGTTTGAGGCCACTTTGCTGTATCAAACCCTAATTCCCCCCTGGTGTTCTGTGCAGTGGCCTGAAACCTAGTCTCCTGAAACCATGTTCCAAGCTGCAAAGTGGCTTTGTGTTCCCTCAGCTTTTGATTTCAGCCCTTTCCATGTTGTTGGTTGGTATCTCTGACAGTGAGCAGGGCTTTCTCAGCAGAGGTGGGATTAACATCTGAAATGTGAAAAAAAAAATAACTAGAACAATCAACATAAAACACTGTAAATTACAATCGAAGGGAAGAAACTATCCCTCACTGGCACTGGGATGATAAAGGCTGCTGCAGTGTTCTGGCAAAGGTCACTATTCCCACTAAATGTCCGTAAAATAAAAATACTATTATTATTTTTATTGAGAGCTTACTTTCTGAAAATACTTTTTTTTTTTTTAAAGGGAAGGTGGAGGAGGAATATAAAAAAAAACAACAGCTATAATTTTAATAATAATAATAATAATAATAATAATAATAATAATAATAAAAATAATAATAATAAAACTCATTCCAAAAATCACATTTTTTCAGCTCTTTATAGTTTTATGACTTTGGAGGAAAACAAACAAAACAAACAAAAACTTTTTAGATTTACGACTTTGCTCTGTGGAATAATAATAAAAAGAACATTTATGAATGGCTTTTTATTTAAACAGAAACACGATGGATAGGGTGGCCAGTGAGGGTGAGAGCTGGCAGGGCTGTTGACGCCACACATAATAATAGTAATAATAATATTCATCGGACTGTGTCTGTCTGGCTGAGTACGGGGTGGGTGTCTTTCATAATGCAATGCAGATGGAATCATTTCAACGGAGGGCGTGCACATATTTGCAGACTTCTAATAGACATTAATCAGCTAGAAGCGCAGAACAGAAGCTTTGCAAACTGTGCATCTAGATAGCTCTTTGAGGCATCGAATACAGGGAGCTGGGTGGCACACAGGTATAAGACACATGCCTGACACCTCACGGGGTTGTGAGGGCAAAACACCTTGCACTTATTTCTCCACCCTGCCCCAATAACCTGAGGGGTTGAGATGGTAAGTTTGCTTTACAGGCACAGCAAAGTTATACTCAGAGATGACTGCATTGCAAGGTCTTTATTTTTAAGGCACCATTATCATCACTTAAATAAACTGCTCAAAAGACGGACCTTGACAGCTGCCTGGGTTCTGCAGCGTCAATCTGAAGACCTTGATCTGAATGAATATCATAGCCCTGGAACTGCTACCTGAGCTGCATCAAGCACTATGCTGAAACAGCTGCAAGGCATGGGCTTTAAAAATTACGACTCGATCACATTATACCTGTTTTCCTTAAAGTATCTGTTTGCTGTGGACTTTCTCCAAAAACAAACCCTGTTCAAAAACACTGCTAAGGAGCCCCCCAACTCACTTTAACAAAAAAATAAAAGGCGATTGAGTTCTGTAGCTCAGCTGTGCGCGAAATAATTCTACACCAGTATTAATAATAACAGCTCTCTGCAGAATTGACCACTAGCTTTCGAGTCCAAAATATTTACAGAGAAACAAGATTGACTTTTGTGAAAATCAATATCTTGTACGGCTGCATGCTGGATTGCATGTGGGAGGTAATGAACTCTTTGTAACGCTTGGGTAACAGAAGCCTCTGTCCCTTCAACCCTGCTCGCACTCGCCTGTACACAGACGTTCAAACTGAGAAATGTTAATAATTAATGTCGGAGCAATTGGAGACAATTAACTGTGTTAGAGAGACCATTAATTTTCCGCAGGGGCGGGGGGCGAGGGTGGAGAAGTACCCAGGGGGAACAGTTAGGCAGAGGCAGGTTAATTGTCTTAATCTCGTTTTCTTTCTTGCAGGGTTGCTCTGTACTGCACAGTTGGAATACGCTGGAAATACTCCTGAACCTACATGCTGGCATTTTGGGTTTTTTATTGTTACTTGTTTTCTTATACGAGTACGCTGTCCTATATTCTGTCCTCTTTTTCCCTTTGCCAATCTACTCGTTCACAAGACTGTTTTTTTTAAGACTGTATTTATACACATTCTCTGACAAGCTTTATAGAGAAATAACTTTTAATCTTTCCTAAAAGGTTCGAGTAAGGTTCGATGAACAGCAAATTCCATTAAAATGGGCTTTAATAATTTAATGAGTAAGGCTGCCATGTTTACATTCATTACAACACTAAACTGTTACCGTTTAAACTTAGACATTTACTGATCATGACGACTACATAAAGAAGCATAAACTCGGGAACGACTCGGGACAAATTCTAGTGCCCTATGTAATAAAACACAGAAGACGCTGACAAAACACAGTTGTTTCATTTTAAGTACTACTAAATACCTTACGATTGAGCATTCATTTCTGCTGTTTCCTTCATATACACGCACACTTCCTAAAAGCCCCTAAATCAAATATCAGAGTGGTTTATTTCTGGCTTGGCAACTTCTGCAAAGACCCTGCTAATTAATATTGGGAATACAGAGCTTACAGAATGTACACAAAGCGTTCCTTCCCAGAACTGCACAACACCCCCTTTTTGTGTTTCTAACCACGTACTGTATTAAGAGAGTAAAACAGATGGAAGTTGTTATTCCTTCAAAAACATTCCAGACATTATGGGACTACAGACTGGGTCCTTAGGGCTCCAGTTGTTTTGAGACAGCGCAAGATTGCAATTACTCAATCGGCTCCAGTCCTATCATATCAATCTGAGTGCTGCAGGGACTGGGCTGGACAGAAGGAGAACATGGACACACTCCATCCACTGGCACCTGGCAAGACACATGAGGGATGTGCGCAGTGCAGTACAGGCCAGGACTGACTCAGGCTAGTTTCTGCACATATGGATGAACTTGAGTCGTTGTAGCTAAATAAACTATAGCTAGTACACTTGCATTAATTATACCACAGATCTCATATGGCCTGTTTTCAAAGAAGCACATGTTATCCAACCGTGAAAGAAACATGACAAAGGAAAAAAGCAAAGAAGGAAAGGAGGCATTAGGGTTCAAGCAAGTCAAGAGCTTTCTTCATCCTAGTATGGAGATCAGCTTTAAACAATTGAAATGTGTGCTACTGTGTCTTTCAACACTGCATGTGTGAGATTTGCATAGCAAACGGAAGCGTGCTAGAGGACAGATTTATAGCTGTTACTTCAAAGAGCTGTTAGGGGGCTGGAAGAAAGTACCATTGTATTCCTTACTCCCGCTGACCTACTTGCAACCCTGCACAGTGAATTCTATGAAAATAAGAGTCAGCCTTTACTCTCTCTAGCAGACAGGATTGAAACCACTTGCAAGCATAAAAAAAAAGGGGGGGGGTGATTTCTCAGTGTTGCGCCAGCATGTGTTTGGCAGCAGAGTGCAATTCTTCTTTTCTGTGTTGCTGAGCTGCAGTGCGCAGAAAGCTAGCAGCGTTACCATAGCAAGGCTGACAGAGGAAAGCAATAGTGCTACTCGGGCAAACCTCTCCAGCAGAGTGACTATGCCGGTGATGTTTCCAGCCCTAGCAGGGTGAGGAATCTAAACAGCAGGAGTCACTTTGCCCTGGGACCCTGGCAGCCTATTAAGTGGGCAGTATGTACACTGAACAGTCAAGTATACTGAGAGGTATACTAAGCCTAGCAAAGTGTATAACACTTTAAGAATAGCATGATGAAGCAAAGGCACAAATGATACATTTCATACAAGCACTGTCTGGTAACAATGGTGAAAGTCAATCTGCAGATAGGGGACCTCGATGGAGAAGCAGTGCTGAGAAAAGCTTCCAGCTCAATAGGGGTGCAATAAAGAACCCATGGCATTCTCATAGAAGAACAGCGGGTCTCGGCTAAATCCCAGTAGAGGAATGGATGATTTCGCCCCATCTGTAAAAAGGAGTCGGTTGTCCTTGTAAATTGTATGGGCTCCATCCACAGAACATTAAGGACTTCTTCCAGAAATGCTTTGTAAAGCACTGCTTTTAAAGCCAATTTTGATTAATTAAATAAAAACTGCGGTCCATAAAACCATTTTGAACTGTGTTGGAGAGGGTTCGAATTGGGTTTTTCAAAGCACAGTTTTACCTAAGATAATGTTTCTAGACTCACTTTTTGTGTGAAGTTTCAGTGGACACATCTGTGCATTCATAATTTTATTTTACATTTTCTGCAATTTCTTCGACATGTGAGAGACACGTAATTATTTTTGTTGACAGTATGAAATGGGATTGGACCCCTGCTGTCCTGCACTAGAACACACCACTGGGGATGTTACAATAATGACAGATTTGAATATGTAAGCCCTTCTTCTACCAGAGCCAACATACAGCAAGTGCAGGTTCCGGAATGAATTTCAAACTCCTGGAAGGTGACAGATTGACAGCCCTACAGGCTGGAGCCCTGCCTGTTACTGCAGGACATACAAATCATGTGATTTATTCAGCACGTGTGAAAAATGAGGGGCCGACAGCAAGCAAGCAATGAAGGCTGAAGCCTTCCGTCTGAAACAACACAGAAATGGCAATAAAAAGAACCCTCTGGGATGAATCGACTTCAAAAGAGAACCAACAACAAACAACAAATGCTTTGGAATTCATACTCATTACAGGGAATTGATTGTCATGATCGATTAATCGCCCCAGTGCCCTATCACAGGTTTTGTGCTCTGCGTATAATTATTATAACACCAGTGCATGGGTTCAGTTGCATTATCAATAGCAGTAATAAAGGCTGCTCACCAGGGTCTCCTTCGGACGTCATACAGGTCAATCTTATTGGGCGGTTTCCATGGGGTGGCTGTCGAATAAAAACACAGAATGATTATAACACAGAGAACGAGGGAGGGGAGCAAGAATGAAAGAGTGAGAGAGAGACAGAATGATTATAACAGAGAGAATGAGGGAAGGGGGCAAGAATGAGATAGTGAGAGAGAGAGACACAGAGATAGAGAGAGAGAGACACAGAGATAGAGAGAGAGAGAGAGAGAGAGAGAGAGAGAGAGAGAGAGAGAGAGAGAGAGAGAGAGAGAGAGGGAGAGAGAGAAGCTTGTGTCTGCAATACATTTTGTAATTCCTCTCAATCAGACAGTAAGCAGTTACCAAAATGTTCAGACTATATTGCGGACGGCATGTATAACATGATCTCTCCTACAATGACATCAGTATACCACATGTAGCAAGTATCCTACAATCTGTAAAACAGTGCATGATATAGTCTGGAAATTAAATAGCAAGTAATCCGCTGACACAGGATCTCAACGCTTCTTAAGAAGTCACTATTGGGGGGCAGGGTTAACCAATATGAATCAATCTAGGCTGCGCTGCCAGAAAAAACGAAACTATCAGATGAATCTGTGGGCCAGTTTAGCTGACCCGACTGGGTTCGCCTTACCTGGGTAATAGCGGGTCAGTCCCGTTGCACTGCCGAACACCTGCCAGAGCAGGGACGGGTCTTCGTTACGATTCTGTATGAACACCTCCTCCAGAGCGGCTGTCCAGTTCAACTCATTCAGGATGACCGCAGCTGAAACATACCCGCACAGATAGTCAACCAGAATCACCCCTGCCAGGGTAACTTGGGGCAAACTCCAAATGCAGAATAATTGTGTTCCTATAGGGTCAATGAACTGGCTTCTCTTCTTCATTTGTAATTTACAGGAGTACATAAAACTATTTAAATATTGATGCCTACTATCTAATTTACTGCTTGTGGAGCAAAATGCATAAATAAGTACAAAAAATAACATAGATCAAGTCATTCCTGTCTGGTGTGTATATACTCAAATACATGCTTCAATACTGATCAAATTATGTTAGTGTATAAATCCACATAATCTGTAATAAAAATGGTTTAAAGAGACAATACAACTATACAAACAATACAATAGGACACATGTATTTAAAAATGCCACTGTATAGATGTATATTATAAGTTTGGTAAAACATTGTTAAAAATGACAAACAGTAATAACCATATTTTAGAAATTTTGATTTGAAGAATACCGTAGTCTCTTTGTTTCATTTGCAGTTAAAACCATTAGTCAGCTGAGAACTAAACATATTCCATATTAAATCCAATAAGCAGGAAAACACGTATGTAACCTTTGAGATGCCACTGCATTCCCACCCATTTCCATACATTTCATTTGAAAAAGCTCTTTGCATTGCTTTTATAAATTCATCTACCATTCAATCACACATTCCAATGTTTTAAAAGCTTGCAAGCTAAACCAGATCTGCTTTTCCGTGATGTCTTTTTAAAAATTAATTTCCTGTACATTTAATAATAATAAAAAAGGTTAAATATTTAATAGTATGGGAAGGAAATTCAGTATGACTCAGGATTGATGGAAATGGATGTAAATCATAAGAAACCCATGTCTGTTGGCTTCTTAATTTGGTAATTTATCAATGGTTAGAATGTTTTATTTTATGAAAACTAAAACTATTAGACAGTGATGAAAGTGAAATCTCTGTTTAATGGCGATCTACAACGCAAGACACAACTGCGCACAGCAGCATCCATAAGGACATAAGAATAGAAGAAAGTTTACAAATGAGAGGAGGCCATTCAGCCCATTTTGCTCGTTTGGTTGTTAGTAGCTTATTGATCCCAGAATCTCATCAAGCAGCTTCTTGAAGGATCCCAAGGTGTCAGCTTCAACAACATTACAGGGGAGTTGGTTCCAGACCCTCACAATTCTTTGTGTAAAAAAGTGTCTTCTATTTTCTGTTCTGAATGCCCCTTTGTCTAATCTCCATTACCCCTGGTCCTTGTTTCTTTTTTTTAGGTTGAAAAAGTCCCTTGGGTCGACATTGTCAATACCTTTTAGAATTTTGAATGCTTGAATTACGTTGCCGCGTAGCCTTCTTTGTTCAAGACTGAATAGATTCAATTCTTTTAGCCTGTCTGCATATGATATGCCTTTTAAATCCGGAATAATTCTGGTCACTCTTCTTTGCACTCTTTTCTAGAGCAGCAATACCCTTTTTGGAGAGAGGTGACCAGAACTGAACACAATATTCAAAATGATGCATTGTACAGTTTTAACATTACTTCCCTTGACCTAAATTCAACACTTTTCACAATATATCCGAGAACCTTGTTGGCCTTTTTTGTCTAGATGAAGACAATTCTGAGTCAGCAGAAACTCCTCTTTTTCATAGATTTCTTCTTCAATTTCAGTATCTCCCATATGGTATTTATAATGCACATTTTTATTGCCTGGGTGCAGTACCTTACACTTCTCTCTATTAAATGTCATTTGCCATGTGTTTGCCCAGTTCTGAATCTTGTCTAGATCATTTTGAATGACCTTTGCTGCTGCAACAGTGTTTGCCACTCCTCCTACTTTTGTGTCGTCTGCAAATTTAACAAGTTTGCTTACTATACCAGAATCTAAATCATTAATGTAGATTAGGAATAGCAGAGGACCTAATACTGATCCCTGTGGTACACCGTTGGTTACCACACTCCATTCTGAGGTTTTATCTCTAATCAGTACTTTCTGTTTTCTACATGTTAACATTGCACATTAATGTGCATCCAATAATTTGGGATTTTTCTTGACTTGTTTGTTTTTGAAATACAGTGTACTACATTTGCATTTCTTTTCATTTTAATTGCACTTTGATTTAAACTAATACCGAGCAGGTTTTCAGACTAAAAGTTGAATGGTGTGTACTGTAATCAAACCATAAATACTGACTTGATTAAACGGAAAGGAATACGCTGAGCTCTGAAAGCAGAAATCTGTGTTTGTATGCTTTCTGATTTAATTAGGAAGCTGGAATGATGCAACCTCGTGGTCTGAGAGATAAGCTGCTGCATTATTATGCAAGACTTTTCTTTCTTGTTTAAATGACTAATAAATCAGTTCTCATGATCCGGTGGGCTCTGGACTCTCAATGACTGCTCTGGTTACGGTCTGTCAACTAGAATGCGGCTCGGGGTCTTTCTCTTTAACTTTCTTGTCAAGTGTTTGTCTCTGGATCAAAATGCTGCTTCTTTTGAGCACTAAAACCTTCTCTACCTCAATAGTTCATATAAGGCAGGTGTGGCCAAAGTTGGCCCTTCCAGTCCTGGTCTTTACTCCAACCCTGTTCTAAATTGTTTAATTGAACCAATGAAACCTCCATCCAGACCCTGATCTCATTGTACCTGCTAAACCAGGAGTGGAATTGGACCGTGATTGGACCCCCTGATAGGAGGCAAGTCATGTGAGTATAAAGAATGAAAGGGTTTCTCCTCACTCCATCACAGTGCCTGTATATGATGGACAATCAGAAGCAGAAAATAGCAGCTTTTATTAACAATACTAGAATTAAGGCTAATGTCCCGACTTCCTTGTTATGTCCATAAACGGTATACAATTTATTTTAGAAAGCCAAAATGCACACACACACACACACACACACACACACACACACACACACACACACTGAATGCCTCCTGACAGGTTCTCTTGATATACATTTTCCCCTGTATGATCAATTCACTCAAGCTCTTTCGTCAGTCCCCCAAAACAATGTCTCTCTGAGTTCAAGGTGTGTCAATATTTGGGCCCTTTTTCTAAGCTCAACAGATCAACAAAGCAGGATATCAATGCACTACGTTAATGAGATGCTCAGCTTCATAGGTTTTTAATATATTGTTTTTAGTAACAGGTTTTTTTTATACAATGTCTTCCTAAAGTGCTTGTGCAAGCCTTCTAGCTCTGCCCCCCCCCCCCCGCCAGTATATAATAGTGAATTCTGAGCACACCCTTTTTCTGTTCCGGCAGCTGGACTGGAGGTGCAGAGCAGATGTAAAATAAATTTGTTCTGTCACTGAGAGGAACGTCTGAACTCCACAGCTCAGAGCCGTGTTTTCCTTAAAAAGTCAGCCTCTGGCTTGATGGGTTCCTTCTCATTCCTGGTACGGGGCTCTGGCTTGATGGGTTCCTTCTCATTCCTGGTACGGGGCCCGTGTGTAATTTATAGTTGTGTCAAGCGAGGATGGGGGTGGTCGTAAATTATTCAGCACTTAGACTACAATCAGTCTTGTGAATCCCTTTTGAAGTTCATTAAAGTGTTGAGAGTCAGTGGGTTCTTCAATCTGCAGCGCTCTTAAAATGTTACACAGCACCTTGCAGTGTTTACAAGAAACGCATCACCTTTGCCGTATCCCGCGATGTCAGTATCTCAACCATGCTTTTTATTTTTTTGTCACATCATCCTGCTTGAATCCTATTTTTTCTTCTTTAGTGTTTTACTGTTGGTTTTTGTTATTGGCCCACACAAGAACCCATGGGTTAGACAATCTAGACCATTAATATCAAATTACATTTAATCCATCAAAACAGACTTCAAAAAGTGTCACCAAAAGCCGTCATTACAAAATCTCTCTTTTTTTTGCCAACAACAATGTGCAAGGAGTCACCCCCAGACTGCAGCAGCAGTAGTAATGACCCCCCTGCCACGCTCTCCTCGCCTGTGTCTCTGTCTGACAGAAGGAACCTGTTGGCTCACACGGACCCCCCCGGGTCTACAGGAACCCATTGCTCTTGAGTCCTGTACATCGGCTTGACATAGATGTGGAGATTCTACACATGGTTTGTTTGAAAGGCGTCTAATCTGTTGAGAAGGAGATTAAAAATGGCAGCATTTACCAAGCATTCGGGTAAAGAGATTTTTTTTTTCTGCTCGGGACAACACCTAGGCCCAAAGTCATGGAATTAATCCTTTAAAAAGAAGAAAGAGAGAGCTGGGCTGCTATGTTTTCAGGGTTTCTTTTTCATTATAAGCTATCTTATAACAAGAAATACAAGCTTTTCAAGATAAGGAGACGCAAGCAAACTCCTTTCGTTTGATTTATTCATTTGAAATTTTCTCTGACTCCTTTTTCCTTGTTTTAGTTATTTTTTTTTTTTTTGGTTGTTTTGTTCTTGTCTGCGGTCTTTTTTTAATTTATTTTTAGCTTATATAGAAAACTACATAATTAGAGGGACTTGAAATGTTAGGGGACAATGACATAGCAAACAGCAGACAAAATCCAAAACTGTATTACTATTGGGTGTGGTTACAGTTAGATTCATTCAATAGCTTTTCCTCCCAGGACAGCTTGGTTCAAATCTAGCTTACAGTAGGTCTCGAACTCAATGAGCTTCACAGCCTCAACTTTAAGCCTTAGTGGACAGCCATCAAACACTTCAGCACAGTTCAGCACAGGGGGGCAGACTCCCTGGCTGAGAAGCCCAGGACTGGTCTGTAAGGAAACTAATGTGGCGTCTGTAAATGCACACAATACCAATTGCTACGCAAGTATGCTTCAATTTATTGAATTCAATATTCAAAAGTTACACACATATAGCTTAAACATTTATCGTTAGACACAACCAATGTGGCACCAGGGGATAAACAGAAATCAGATGATTGGCTTCCTAATGTTCTGAGAGAAAGCTCAGGTATGGAGATGGTATGAGATCTCAAGTGCGTGTGTGTGAAACTTTGTGAGCTCTGCTTACACTTGGTTTTCCTAACACTATCTAAGCACTATTCATTTCTTGGCGTGAGTTACAATGCTGTTCCAGACACTGAACATACACCTCTTCTACACAAGGTCAACTGTACCCCACTTTATCAATTCCTTCTTCCTGTGTTGTTGTTGTTGAGAAAAGAAAACGTATATTTTAATGTCAGTTTAGAAGGCAAGCAAAGTGTCAGCAGATTTGACAAACGGCACTATTTTCCTCTTCCGTCTCTAATTGTTTGCTATCTGCACTCCGTAAATCAGTATTCGTCACACAAACACAAACGCACACACACACTCTCTAGAAATAAGAGAGGAGTTAAAACTGATAAATAATAAATAAGCCTTCTTTCTCTGGACTGATTGCGTTTTAAATTAAAGGCGACACCGTACATAATAAACAAATAAAATGTAATTTGGGTGTTTAGTGGTGGGTGAAGTGGTGGGTGTTGAATTCAATGTTTTAATTAGCGCTTGGAGGACTGATAGTGCCCCTTCACTGGGTCGAGAGCGGGGCCTGGTTTGGGCAAGGGGGGTGTTACAGTATAGTTGGGGAGATCAAGTGGAAAAGTACCTATTTCAAAACCTCCCCAAACGCACTTGACGCCCCTTTTTCCAATAGCTGCCCCTTGATACAGAATGTAGGACTCTATGTTAGTGATCAGCAGTTGAGAGGTATGCCCATGATATAACTTTGAGTAACCATCATTATAAACCTTTAGATCAGCTTTCATACTTGCAAGCTTGTGCTCTAAACACTTTCCTGATAAATAGATCATTTTTTGGTCTGATGGGTAATGCAATGCAAGTCCCCTGCTTGCATAACTAACAAGGCTATACATCTATGTTTAATAACATAGCGATTTCCCATCTAAACTACCATACAATTGTGTTTCTAGTTTTCTTTGACATAAGTGGTAAAGGCTCACGCTGTATACAATATATTACAGTTGGCAGCAAAGCATTAGGAGCGATATACAGTTCAAGAAGAATTAGATGAAAAGGAGAAAGAATAGAAAGAACGTGTTTACAGAGCTTGCTAGTCATGTGTCTGTGTCACGTTGCAAATGTATAATCTCTGCCAAAAGCTCACTGCAAAACATCCGACAAGTCAGCACTCTCTCCGATCAGTTACTCAGCCGACGAGGAGTGCAATCTAACGTTTCAAAAAGGGGATTGTGAACGCAGAGGCGTCTAGAACTTCCAACAGTCAAAAAATACACAGCCCTCATCAGAGAGGCCAACTCATTATTACAACAACACAGTTAATTACATAGTAGTTACTTAGTAAATACAATGTGCACTTAATCTTTTTGTAACAATATAACCCTAACACTATCCCTAACCTTTTTCTAATACAACTGTGTATAAAAAAGATTTACACATTAAGTACATTGTAACTATGCATACAACACTGTAATTATGTGTAAGTACACATGTATTTATGAAGTAACTGGTAAGTAAATGCACAGAAATGAGTGATACTTAATGTAAAGTTTCTATGAGGGTATAAATAAAAAGCTGAGTGCCACAGGCGAGAGGTCAGAGAATTACCCCCCGTCCCGAAAACGTTACCCAAATCAGCAGCCATAGAGGAAGAAACGACATTCTCCAGTCACCGTTCACAATCCGCTCAATACTCTGCACCATTTTGCTTGCGATTTTAAATCAGTCCCTGAAAGCTGGATCTTATGTCTCTCACTCTCGCTCTCACTCTCACTCTCTCTCATGGAGAACAAAAGCACTAAAATAAGCCCTATAAGTTTAACTCATAATATCATGGCCTGACAGCATGGGTGTTCATTTAGTCTTAGTAACAGGATGTTTTTTTGGGGTTGCTGGTTTTTTTTTTAGTGCTATTTTAACTGAATGACAGTCTTCCCATTTTGCAGTCCAAGACCCTTTTGCAGTCCAGGACCCTTTGCGATAGACTTTCAAACAGGAACATAAGAAAAGTAACCATAAGGTGGCCTTAGCCATAACTGAACCCAGATTCGCAACACGTCGGTCTATTACTAGTTAAGATTCCTTATGCATTATGTGGCCAGCTGCCCTTTACAACTTGTGTTTAATTATTTCCCCCTGACTGCTGAATATGTTATGCTATTAATTGGCTTGAATACATTTATCAGAGTCACAACAAAAGACCCAGTGGGTGCAGTGACACAATGAAATGCACAAAGCAATCTGGATGCTGGCCATTAGCACTCTAGGGCACAAGCCTCTGTTTGTTAAGATGATGGAAAAACCATTTCTTTTAGGGGTGTTTTTTGTTTTGTAGAACATCACTTGTTGACGGTGAAACCAAGGATATCGTGAACCAAGCAGAAACAACCATCGAGAATCATACAGGAGACACGAAACAGAATCTGAAACAGGAACTGTACGCGAAACAAAGTAAACTAATTACATTTCATTCAACAGGAAATTGCACATGCAGTAAAGCTTCTTTAAAGCGTGAGAATTACATAGGAATTGTTTTCATGTGTACTAAGAGACAAAAACAAATACGTGCTTACTAACATATATATATATATATATATATATATATATATATATATATATATATATATATATATATATATATATATATATATATATATATATATAATTATATATATAAACACCCCTTAAGTCTGTGGAAAAGTGAGGTAGGGAAGCATATCATTGTTGCATCTGCTTCAATGTACAATGCTTTAACTAGTGCTTCAGTGCATAGGGACCTCAACAAGAATGGAATCGTGGCTTTATCCGATTAACAGATTATTCTGAGCTGAGAAGTTGCTACTCTCCATTATCTACCCACTCAATCCTAGGCCACAAAACATTTGCATTCCCTAAACTCGCTGTCAAGCAGCACCCTCTGGGTTCTTTTCATTATTTGCTCACAGCTCCAGTCCCAATTTATTTTTCAAGAAAAGTGTTTTTTTTTTGTTTGTTTTAATAAGCATTGATAATTAGAAAAGAAGACGAGTGAATGTTTGACCTGAGCTAATTAGAAAGTTTTGAGACTTGCCAGTTAATCATCGCTGAAATAATGATTCATAAAACGGTTCATTATGGTGCTAAGGAAGCAGTTTCAATCTCAGTAATGGCGACGGTCCCAGACAGGACACTGCAACGGTCTTGTTTCACTTTCAAAAAGAAAAAGAAAAAAAAAAAGAATCAATAAGCGGTTTCTAGCACTACAGCTTCTCTCTGTTGCTCTACAGCTAACTCCAGGCCAGGCTTTCTTTATCCAACAAGGATTGTCTTACACACTGAATGGCCAAACTGGAGAATGTAAAGAAAATGTGAAAATCTCACAGCCTGCAACAAAGCATGCTGATGCGTGTGGACATGTGGTTCACAGATGTTAATTTTGTAAGCTCTTTGAGAGTTGGGTGCAACTATTCAATAATAGGTCTCAGTGACTTCACATAGGTGAGAGTGAGGAGCCCACACAACTAACTCACCCAACATTACTGGCTTCCAACAGCGCTCAGATATTAACAGAAAACTGGCATTTTCTTATTAATTCCCAAACGAGGACACTAAAAAGTTCCTTTGCACAGCACTTACAGCCCTTGTAGATATCAGTGGGGATCTGCACAGCGGTGCTGGAGTAGTTGACCTGGTTTTTAAAGTTGGGATCGTCTACGAAAGTCAGCTGCAGCTGCTGACTGGTGGATTTCGTCTGAGCTCCTTCTTCACCATCAAATTCATCACCCTAGAACAGAAAGGAATATCGTGACTCTAACAAACACACTCTACTGTAACTGCTTTAATGACACTCGAAACAGGTACAGAGATGGGAACAAAAGCACGCATTTGCTGGTTTATGAGGGACAAAGGACCCAGATTTATAGCGGGTTATATTGTAAGGAAACTAATTTGATGTCTGCAAATGTTACCAATTGCTATGGTAGAAAATTTTCATTTATTGATTCCAATACAGTTGAAAAGCCTGAACTGTCCCAAACTGTCCTAGTGGACCTGCAGTCATATGGTAACCCTAAGGTGAATACAACTTATAAGAAAGTGGATTTAAAGAGTTTAAAGAGAGTCGGCACTCATCTAAGCATTTAGAAATAACTTGAACCCAAGGGGTTAACCCACAGACTGAAGTAACATGCAGAGTACCTTTATAGAGATCAGGGGGGTCGAGAGCGGAATAATAAGGCTCTGAACCTCCCTTGCTTTGCTCTCGTTCTTTTTGAATGGCTCGCGAGTGCCCGGTAAGCGCTGTGCATTAAACAGTGGGAGGGCTCCTCCCCCCTGCATCTTCGCTGCTGTTTATCAACCCCTTCCCCTCTATACAGCAATGCACAGAACATGGCAAACACGCATTTCCTGCTATTGGCTTGTAGTGAATCAACAGAACAGAGCACGGAGGTCAAGCTGACGGAACCCAGCACTAGGTGGCCCCAGGAGGCAGCAGTACCCATCTCAGTTCCATTTCCATTATACAGTCACAGGCAGAACTTGACATGCTTATATAGGCTAACCCCATGCAAAATTAGCACTACGCTGAGTAACCTGAAGTCTATGTCAATTAAAAGGACTGCTCACTACCTGCTCCCTCCAAACGTGTATTTTATAAATGTCTTAATTAAACATAGGTTACAGTAGATGTTAATTTGGGTTTTGCCAGCTACAAAGGTTTGTAACTGTCAGTGTTCTGCCTTGGATTTACCAACATACACATACATAATGTACTATGTAGTACCATAACACTGCAGAATGCTTCAGTAAATGCCTGATATTGCAGTGCAGTTACTGTACCAGCACAATTAGCCCTTATGAATATAGCTTGCCTTGAAAACCAGTCCTTATCTGGTAAAAAAATACATCCTATATCAACCTAACCTCCTATTAGTTCTACAGGTGGGTGCCTGTCAAGTGACTGTGGTGGTCACAGTGCTTTTAAAATAAAAAAAAAAAAAAAATAAGGGCTAAATATTCACACCACACCTCCCTCAAAACTGCTAATTACACGTCTCGGTTTAACCTCCTGTCCTGTTTCAACAAAGCAGCAGGTACCAAAGCTATCAAAGAATGCATTGAAGAGGACCAGAGGTAATCGTGCTGCCAATAACGATGATCAAACAATGCTTAAACACAGTGCGCACTTCCCTAAACCTCCTCTCCCCTTCTAGCCTTTGAATCTGCATTGCCGTTACAGATCACTTGGTAAGTGTATAGTGATTGCTATAGCTAGCTGTATCCACTTGAAGCTTAAACACCAGACTGGGAGTCCAAGTTCAAATCATTGGAAAAATGTAGTTTCTGCAAATTAGTCAGAACAGTGTCAAAGGAACATCGTCTGTTCTCCTCCTTATATATATATATATATATATATATATATATGATATATCTTATAATATATATATATATATATAGATATATATATAACTATAAAGTAGTATGTATTAAAAAGTTAATTTCATCAGACATTTATTTCAATTTTGGCTGCATCTTTCATGCTTTTAATGTGTAATGTGACTGCAGTGATAGAGCGCTGTGTGGTTGATCGGACTGGAGTGACAGGAAGTCCTGTTGTATTGATTACACATAAGTTAGCCCCAATCAAGTCTAAAGTAAGTGTTCAGGGGCAATCTTGCACAGTATAATAGGCCCACATCTTATTAAAGCAATCCGTTCCCCCTTACGCTTCTTGCTCAGAAGCACTCAAGGGGCCCATGGAATTCCTGTTCTATGAGCTCCTGGGCTGGAGAATGTTCCCAGCAATATAAACTTATTTCACAGCCAGGAGAGAATACAAAAGTAATTGCCTACTATTAGAGTGCAGGCAGTGTAAAAAATGAAATTTTGATGGAGTTGTGTTCGAGAAAAAGCATCGGTTCACCGTTGGTTATTTAGGCATTGCAAAAGTGGCCAAGTGACTTTATAGTCACCCCGCACTGTATCTTTATCGGGCCAAATTGCAATTCAACCCTAATAACAGAGCTGCTGATGCAAAGCAGGTATTTTGAGGCAGGGAAGCTGCTCAGCAATGTGTCCAAATAATGATGAGGAGGAAGGCAGCGTGCTGCTCTTCAGAGGAATACACATTATCATAACTACCACCCTGCACATCGAACCACTCTAATGTGCACGCCATCTACCACACACAAGCAGACGCATCACAAAAACACTTCACAATAATATATGGCACTGTCTTGATCTCCAACAACAAAAATTATGGGAAGCAATATTGTGCTGTATATATAGGAATTCACACGCTGCTTTATTTTTGCTTTATATGGGTCATTTCCATTATGCAAAGCACTTATGTTTCAAAACCTTAACGTGAAGGGGCTTCTTTACATGGCTATGTGTTTGAGAAAGAGCTATTATGCAGTTTGTAATACATCCCCAATCCAGCCATTATATTCTGTGTAAACCCACTTCAATCCAGCCGTGAGATCTCTAATATGCCCTCCAATCCAGTTATTATACAATCTGTAAATAGACTCCAAATCATTCTATGCATTGGCTGTGCTGTATTATCCTGCTGCAGGAGGTGCAACCCAGTACAATACAGCACAATACTGTGCAATCTGCCATGGTTTCTTTCATGCAAGCATAACACAGAGCGCTTTACAAGAGATACTATGTCTTGAACCTAGCTGAACCTCCACTGAATCTGTACCTCTATTATTATTGTATTAAAAAAAACAAAAAACATCCATCACATTTAGACACCCCCCCCCAAAAATCCAAAAGGTGTTAAATGTCAGGCTAGGATGAAGGGCATTCAGAATTTAATCTTACTCCATTAATGTGACATTTTGGATTCAATCTTGATAAGCTATCAAAAGAAGAGAAAGCGCGTCGTTTCCAGGACCTGTAATTTAAAAATAAATAGGATCTAGATCTAAACAGTTCCTTTGGCAAAGTTCTTCAGAGGCTGTGTCTGCACGCACTCGGCTGCACCAACTCTCTCTAAAAGATCATTCCATGAATTAACTCAGCTTTGTTTTGTATTTTTTAAATGCACCCCCCCATGAAAGACACACAGGATGCTGACATTTTACAGGAATTACAATGCTTAAAATTGTAGCTTCAAAATGCCATTGTAATTGATTTTATTGTAATATTTAATGTTTGCAATCCTTCTGAGTGGCTCTGCGTTCTACTACTCTGATACTGAGCGAGTATCTATACATCTGTTTATACCAGACCTTACCTGGCTACAAGCTGGCTTAAAGAATCCTAACAGAGGAGAGAGAGAGAGAGAGAGAGAGAGAGAGAGAGAGAGAGAGAGAGAGAGAGAGAGAGAGAGAGAGAGAGAGAGAGACTAGCTTGGACCAGCTCTGTAACCTGTGACTTCGGATGACATACTTGTCTCTATTTGTTACATGCTGATCTGGCCAGCGTGAAACTGCCTTCTCTGTTAGTAAGGCCCGCATGTAACAGAGCTGTCATATCAGGACCTGTCATCCCTCTCCAACCAGCTGGAAAATCTGAAGGACGTTGGGAGATCCTCTCTGAACTGGTAAAGGGTTAAAGCTGTGGGTTGACATAAATGTAATTCCAATACCTATTTCTAGTCCTTTGAGGTGATTTATGGCTAGGTTTTAATTGTCTATTAAAATGCAATTACAAGCTGTTGGAATAAATGAAATTCGAAAGGGACCGAGATGGACCCTGAATCCATAGGTATGCCACAGGACTGCGGAGGGCCTTTTTGGTGCCTTGTGAAATTATTTTGCAGCAGTAACTTACAAAGATTTAAGATTTTGAGATGTCTTAGAAGTACAGAGAAGACTTCTGTCTCAGAGAAGACTTCTGTCCAAGCAAAATAATGTAATATAAGGTGCTATTGTTTGCAGTTTTCCCATGCTTTTCCCATGATTATACTATGCATTTACCATCATTCACCCTGGTTTTCCATGTCTATTAAAATCTCTACCATGATTACCATGATTACCATGCTTACAGCAGCACCAGACTGTGGACCAAACATTTTCTCAAGACTATTTACAGTAACACCAGTTTCTCTGGACTCATTAAGTAGTTTATATCACATTATTTGCAAGTATCAAAGAATTCATTAAAGAGCAAGCAGCATGAAAAAGGTTTGACAGTTTCCCCAAGTTATATGGTGTTTGTTAATGTTTTTTCAAATTCTCCAGACAGAAAGGTTTTTTTTAATCCTTAATCTCCCACCATGTGCAAGTATCATGTCCTAAACCCAACCCTGTGTTGCATGAGTCTACTTGCCTGTGGTTAGAGAGACCCATACAACAGATCTCCTCCTGCCTCTGCCCATACACCACCTGCCTGACATAGAGAAGGAAACAGGCATGGCACTGGTACCCCCCTGTAGTACAGCGCACCTGTCACCTTTCAGCATCTATCCACTCACTGCCCAAGCATTAGAAACCAAAGAGGCAGTTCCACTTAGTGCAGATCAGGCACAATGCGAGGAGGCTGAAGATCCCTGTCCTCATAATAGGCGACTGGATGTCTGTCTCCTTTCTCTAAAAGCCTTCAACACTGAGAGACTGTCAGCATTCATAGGCTCTTCACACTGATCTGTGTCAAAGGACAAATAATACTAATTATCTCAAGTCGGTAAAGCTGAAGAAAAAAAATTACATATATATATATATATATATATATATATATATATATATATATATATATATAGTGAGAGAGAGAGAGAGAGAGAGAGAGAGAGAGAGAAAGAGAGAATAAAATAATACAAGAATAAAAGAAACTGTCTGTGTCCTGTCTTTTTCATCGTTTCCACTAGAAATATAAATTGAATGTTTTATTAATTTGGTTTTTCTAATAATTATTTTTTCCTTTGTTGCTGTTAACCCAGCTTCCTGACACGATGAGAGAGGTTTGTGGGCTAGATTCTCAAAACGATTTACAACACGCTTTTTATTCATCACCACACTTTTTATTTCATGAAGGAAAAAAAAACAGTAATATACAACTCAGGCATTACATTCAGGAACTCAAAAGCAGTCTTAAGTTGCTTCTTATTCGTTTTAGACTAGTATTTCTTTCTTTTAGAAAAAAAAATTCCTTCTGACGAAATAGCTTTGGGAAATGCTGCTGACCTGGTGAAATCAATCCTGATTCTCACTTGACATGAGTCAAAGATATTTCATTATCAGTACCGGGTATCCAATCATGCAGATTCAAGACAATGTACTGTGTAGAGAACTCACTAAATAAGAAATGGCACAGTTCAGTACAGCACAGAGAACTGGGTACAGTGACTGTTCTAAAAGTTCAGATACAATACAGAAAACTCAGGGCCAGCAAATGCTGAGAAATCAGTGATGGGAATCGAAGAGCCAGCAATGTTTCTGCTGTATGAACTGCAGTCAAAGCTGTCAATTATTCAAAAAAAAAAAAAACCCTATCGCTCCAAGCCTCTCACCCTCCACTGGATTTTACATAATAAATTCATTACATGAAGAAAAACAATCAGTCAGAAAACCTGGAGCTTGTCTGTTTGTGAGGAGAGACAGGGCATGCAAGGGGGAGCGGGGGTGCTGTGGGGCTTTGTGGCTGGGCCTCTGGGTGCAAGCTGACAGGGGAGTCCTTGCAAGGCCCTGAGATGAGAGGGGGGTTGAGGGAGGGAGTGCAGGCTCGCCGTGATTGACTGACTAGAATTATTTTGAAAAGCCTTCAGTCTTCCTAACGAGTCGCGGGCTGATTTCTGTCAGTCAGTTCCACGCTGCCAGAACGCAAGCACAAACACGTCAGCTGTTCCGTCCATCATTACTGAACTGCTAAGCAGCAGCCTTACCTGTACTTAAAAAAAAAATAGCAGACAAAGAAAAGCGAAAAATCAGCTTTCCTACAATAGAACCTGCAGACGCAGTGAAGCGTTTTGCTCCCAAATCGCCTCACATTCACTGCCCTGCCAATTCAGATGAAGTGCTGCTGTAAGGCAATCATTGGCTGGCAGTGAATGCTGGGATGCTGGTCGCTCACATGATTCTAGTTAGGGCAGCCAGGCTTTTATTCACATGGTACTTCTCGGCAGATGTTGTTTCTGTACTGCAAACACAGAGTAACCCAGTGTAGAGTTTCGCATTGCACCCTGAATGTAAACCACTTTAATAATTAGGGTCCACAGTAAGTACCTCCATTATACCATTCGCCTTAAGGCATTAACAAAAAATGCTTGGTGACTAGTGAATAGGAATAGTGCACCACCACTGCACTCAAAGCCATTCCCTGCCTGCCTGCCTAATATCAACATTCCTGCTGAATGCTCAGCCGAAGATCAAAGCACATGCAGCACTCCTGTTGCGAAGATGGGAACCTTGTTAAGCAGCCTGTGCAGCTCGCTGGAGTAGGCACTGCCAAATCCTCGGCATTGGCGGCAGTATGACTTGGCAGGCATGTCCAAAGCCCCCTTTTTCATGAATTTAGCGAATTTAGCGATTTGAAAACTTGCAGGGTTCTGGCACCGTGCTCTGTGTTTTTTTAGTTTTTTTTTTAAAGAAGTGTTTACTTCACAGCTTGCCATTTTGGCCTTGCACTGATGTGTGTTTAGAAGATGTACATGCAAGCATTTTGAAAGCCATCTTTCAGGCATTTCCTTGGCTTCCCTGTCACTGTCGCTCTCCTCCCTGATTACTGTGGAGACGCATTTTTAATTGCCAAAAGTTTTTTTTTTTTTTTTGTACTGCTTGATCCGACTTTATCACTTCCACTCATGGTTGTCTACAGTGGTTTTGTTTTTTCTGTGAATGCTGCTATAAGTTAGTTTAGGCTAAAATGCATGCTGTAAAGCCAGTGGAAAACCAAAGATTAGACGATTCAATGATCAGGGCAGGCTTCACAGCTCCACATCCACGGCGGAGCTCCCCTAAAGGAGAACAAACCAATGTTTTTAAATGTTTTTCTTTTTCCATGCACTTGCAACATCATTCCTGTCTCCCTTTTATGTGTTGATATTCCTTTGGTTCGGTTTTAATTCAGGATATGCAGATGTTTCAAACACGGCACAACAGCTGCATTCTGACTACCCCTACCCACTCCCTGGCCCCTATCTCCCACCCACTCCCCGGCCCCTATCTCCCACCCACTCCTACGGTCCCTATCTCCCACCCACTCCCCGGTCCCTATCTCCCACCCACTCCTACGGTCCCTATCTCCCACCCACTCCCCCGGCCCCTATCTCCCACCCACTCCCCGGCCCCTATCTCCCACCCACTCCCCCGGCCCCTATCTCCCACCCACTCCCCCGGCCCCTATCTCCCACCCACTCCTACGGTCCCTATCTCCCACCCACTCCCCTGGCCCCTATCTCCCACCCACTCCCCGGCCCCTATCTCCCACCCACTCCCCTGGCCCCTATCTCCCACCCACTCCCCGGTCCCTATCTCCCACCCACTCCTACGGTCCCTATCTCCCACCCACTCCCCTGGCCCCTATCTCCCACCCACTCCCCGGCCCCTATCTCCCACCCACTCCTCATACAAGCGCATAATTAAAGAGGCCAAGTTAAAGCTCACTGACAGTTGAAATATGCCGATTGCTGAAATAAAAAATAAATGTATGCTTTTTTTTTTTTTTTTTTTTTTACTGTGGGGACAAAAATTACATTCAGTGTATAATTAAAGATTAGAATTAATTTGAATTACAAATTCCCAAATGAAATTTAGCAGCCTATTTTTATCAAGTCGATATTGATCAAATTAAGTGGCATCTGAGTGCACCTGTTTGTGCTCATCAGTCGGTTGTGAAAATATGTGCATTTATTACTGGAGTATTCCTGATTCAGCCACCCTGCCTGCCTGCCTGCCTACCTCCATGCCTCCATGCCTGCCTCCCTCCCTCCCTCCCTGCGTCCCTCCCTCTCTGCCTGCCTCTCTCCCTGCCAACCTGCCTTCCTCCCTTCCTGCCTGTCTGCCTGCCTCCCTCTTTCCCTGCCTCCCTCCCTCTCAACGTCCTCCCTCCCTCCCCCCTCCCTCCCTCCCCCCTCCCTCCCTCCCTGCCTGCCTGCCTCTCTCCCTCCCTCCCTCCCTCCCTCCTTGTGCTATTTAATGCAAAACAGCTTATGACTGATTACAATCCAATCCAATCACCCTAGCCCCCTCCCTGTTTTTATATAGATACACATGTATAGATACACATGTGCAAATGTATTAGATAACCTCAAGATTTGTTGTTTATATCCTTAATGTACTGTACCTACCTGCAGTGATACAGAAGCAATAAGCACTCATGTTTGAAAATGTTAGACCACTTTCTGCTTTAGTTAGGCATCTTAAACAACTTCTAAAAAGTTTCATGCACTATTATTTGTGGTTATGTGTCCCTTTTCTCTTGCATGTGTGGCTTATTAAAGTCATCAGTTAAAGTAGATAATCACTAATTTGCCTATTTTGATAATTTTCCAAGATTTTCAGTTCCAGTGGTTTGGTTTCATACGCACAACAAATCAAAACTACAGAAGCAATGGGGTGTTCTAATACATTTACACAGTACTGTGTATATATTTTATTATGATTTTGCCATTACTTTTATTTTTGATTTGTAATTGATATTCTATATTCTTATCTTACCTTTCCACATCTTGGTATATCAGGTGCCCATGTGTTTCCACTACAATCCACACTCAAGGGATTACACAGCTGAATCAATGTATAAAAACATGAGCACTGAACAGCCGAAGCGTAACTCGGGTGGCAGCTTTAGCTGAATGCTGGTCTACATGAGGTACTTATAGTTTTGCAAGGTAATACAGAACTGGTGTAAGATGTATTGTGAATGAATGGGTTAGGTGAACAATAAACAGCACTTACATATTCAGAGTCTGCTTTGGCATCGTAATATTCAATCTCATTTTCCTGCAGGAAAAGAAAGAAAAGAACAGGTTTTACACGACATTCCCATAACGAAAGGCATTGATTAAATGCAACTTATTAAACACTGCCGGCAAAAAGTTAAATATTCTGGGGAACACTTTACACAAAGTGTCTCTAATTACTGTGATAATAACAAAAAGAAGGGAAACCCAATGAAGGGAATTAATCCTGACTGGGTTAATAAACTGCTTGAATGGGTCCTTGTGACCAGGGAACAGCACAATCACACATATCAGCGCTTAACAGAGTTTAAAACTTTGCAGTAAACTGTCACGCACCATTCATATCCATCATTAATAATCCATCAAGATACTATAAACAATGAAACTTGCTTTAAAAAAAAAAGACAAAAATCTATGCTGATAAAACAGTAAGAATCTGGTGCTTGTGAAATTTAAATGACTGAATACCTTGTCTGTCTGTCAGGTGGACAGAGACAAATTGTGTCTTTTTAAAGCTGATAACATAAGAGACTGAATTCCCTGTCTGTCTGTCTGTCTGTCTGGCCACAGAGCAAGTGACCAAATGATTAGAAAGCTGCCATTCACCTCACAGAAGCCTCTTAACTGAGACATTATCAATACAGTACATTTAATAGCAGAAGTGTTTAATTAGCAGCACAACATCTTGAGCAGCCTTTTTATTCACGTGACAAGAGGGAGTCACAGTCAAACAATCTGACACAGACAGTGATAAAGCACATGCTGGAACAAATCAGCCACTTTGCTTTAGACCGCAGTTCATTTTATAAAACGTTGCACTGCACAGGCTGGGGCGAGGGGCCCTAGTGTTATGTAAATGTAATTAGAAAAGAACGGTGTTGTGCTATTCGAGACAGAGCTGTTAAAAGAGCTATCGCCCCCCCCCTTCCCCTCCCCTCCTCTTCTCTCTGGTATTGGGGGACCGTTCTCCTCTTCTGCGCTGGAGGAGCTGTGGAACGGGGAACGCAGCAACCTGCATATTCTAATTAACCAAAACTCACAGGAGAGTCCTGGCGCTAACAAGCTAATTTCATGTGTGATGAACATCATTCTGAACCAGGGTCTGTGAATGACAATAAAGCACCAAGAAAAATGTTTTCCAACCCCTTTCCCCCCCCCCCCCCCCCCCCCCCCCCCCCCCCCCTTCACCATGTTCTCTTTCCATTTCTCTAGCTTCCATTTGTTCACTCTTACAAAGAAATCAACTTGAACTTTAGTGAAAGGATCATTAAAAAATTAACACATCCGCACATAAGTTATTGAATTAGTCAGTTATTACAATAACTAAAGTAATGAAACAGGCTGTAGCAGTACAGCCTTGCAAATCCTGTAAGGCAACATAAGAAATGATATCACTTTTAGAATGCATTTGGGATGGCATGCACTGTACAGTATTTTTCCACTATTAGTACATTTTTCTTTCTGTTCATATTTAGACCATTGCTGGCATTTTCTACATTTGAGCCTGGTGTGTTTCCTCTACTGCAGTTAAAACGTGTGATTTGCTACAATGTGTGCTAGGAATGGGCTGCTAACCTCAGTCCCTTTGCACGTCTCAGGGTCGAGTAAAGAGCAAACGGCAGAGTGCTACCAGCCTCTCAATCTTCAAACAGACGTGGCCCTCGAGCCAATGCAATCCTATCAAGACACTGGCATCCAGGGTGGCCAGCATTTCCACATGTCACTTACAGCCTGACCATATTATTATTATTATTATTATTATTATTATTATTATTATTATTATTATTATTATTATTATTATTATTATTATTATTATTATTATTATTATTATTATTATCATCACAGACAAGGACACCTTGTCAAGGGCACCGTCTGCAATAATCAGAATGAGTTTTCTTCAAAGCAGCATTTGTCATGCTTTGAAAGCAGGAGAAGGCTTGGCGGTACAGCAGGACGGAGAAACCATGTATTCTTTGCAACATGCATGCAGTATATAATACAAATATCAACTGCACTTAATGATAATTACTGCAGTACTGGAGCCCTCAGCATAGTTGGGCATGGATTGTACTCAGATGTGATCTCCAAGGAAGACCAGAGGATGATGACTAAGAAGAAGCAAGCACTCCTACCCAACGGGCCACCATGCTGTTCCATCCATTGCATGACGTAGATGCTTAACCTGCTTGCCCAGGCAAATGTCTTACCAGTGGGTTAAACAGACATTTCTCTGTTGCAATACATTTCAGACATTCAAATCAATGAAAATGAACAGAAATCAGCTGGAATGAGCAAATACAATGTGAAAACAGTGAGACTTGTGAATCGCACAGTGGCTGGTCTGCTTGGGTGCACAGCCCTCATGTCCCAGAACCTTTAGACAGACAGACTCTTTAGACGCTGCCTGCCACTGAATCTAACTTTACCGATATTACGCTATGAGCTATCGACACTACCTAAATAATGCACAATTAAATCACATGACTGCCATTCACCATCACATTTTCAAATTGTGCATGAACAGGGTATTAGTAGCTTTATATACTTCCTATGTCTTTTTTTTTTTTTTTTACTGGAGCAGGAAACTCTCAAAAAAACCTACTCAACATACAGAGATATGAGCTCAAATGGCAGTCTAATGATAGGCGCACACCTACATGGCATATCCACTGACTGTTTAAACTAAACTTCAACAAATGGGAAACTGCATGTTACTTAAATACTTATTTATACCAATCATACTAAAGTTTAGTCCATGGCCTCCAATTCCAAATTTGCATTTGCTACTCTTTCCTTTGGAATACTGCAGAGTAAAGGTGGTACTCATATTTCTATTCCTGACTTCTACGTTCATAAAAATAAATCTTTATGGCATAATCTGTTGGAAACATCAGTACTTCCTGCAATCTTCCAGTTGTTACATGTTTCATTGTTATTATTACTGTTTTATGAGCGCCATCATTCTTATAACTGACAATGAATAAAATAAATACATGAACATAAAATCCCCCAGGTTATTCTGAAGCCCCTTTGCTCTCTTTCCATTTCATGTATTCAAGAACCTTTTATTCATCTGACATTTCAACAATTTACCTTCACCTCTGCCTGCCGTTAAGGTACTGTGCATTTCAACACACAGCAATGTGCTAAAGCTTACTGCATGCACATTAACTTGTATATAGATCTCTTTTTTAACAAGCCTTCAAGGATACCCAGGCTCCCAGTGTACAGCTCTAACCACAGGCACACGTCTGTCTATTTCTGGGGACAGCGTCCACCGGCAGCTATACTGTAAGGGTGAAGGAATGTTGAGGGCATTGTGGTTAAGAAGAGCGCAGATTCCCAGAAAGCCCACCCTTTGGCTGTAACTTTCCAGCGTGTGGATGGATAGCAAGTTCCGAGGCAATCTTTCTGCCTTATTTCCTCTGACCTTGCAGTTAACATCCTATCTCTCGCTCTCTCTTTCTCAGCGTACTTCTCCCGCCAACCCAGAATCCACACCTCCAGGGGACATTGCAAATACCATTCAATTTGATATGTAATTGCAGCAGCTAGCCATTCACAAAGGGTTTGGTACTGCTTGTCTTCCTCTGTTTTAGTCTGGCTGGTTTTTAAAAACCCAACATCCATTCACAGGGTTACAGCTACTAAATCAATGTACATCTAGGATTTCTACACTACCAGCAGATTTCATTATATAAGTCAACTGCTGGAAATTGTACTATGAAAACTCTACATGTACTATCTGGTTCGGGAATAGTTTGAAAAGCTGAAAACCTACATAGCTAGATTGTTTTAGCCAGTGACACATATGCTTTAGCTTTCTCTGTAACGCATTGCATTTGCAAGTCCTTAAACCACTATGTCCCAGAGTTTGGCATTGTAGGTGCTGTAGTTGGAGTGGGTCCTAACCTAAGTTTGTGTTTGGTAGTTCCACCTAAACATAAGCTGCAGTTAGAATAATAAAGATGGACCTAGGATAACAAGGGTTCAAACTTCTTGGTTTCATACTGTGTGTGTTGCCAGACACATCACTCCATGCATTGTGTCATGTTTGTTTGGTATCAGGTTGCTGAAACGTAATAAATATTTACATGAAGGATTCCATTTGAAGAAATGCAGTGACTGATTATTGACCATACATTATATTAACAATAGTGTGATTGACTCACTTCCCTAACAAAGAGCAGGGTAACACTTTGCATTGAGTGTCTTTAATTACTGTGTATTCACATAGTAGTTACTTAGTAAATACATGAGTACTTATACATAATTATAGTGCTATTATGCATTGCTACAATGTACTTAATGTGTAACTATTTTTTGCATGACATAAATCTAACCCTAACCCTATCCCTTTTCTGATACAATTGTGTACTACCATATACTGTATAAAATGATGTACACATGAAGTACATTGCAGCTATGCATAATCCCTTTGAAGGCATTGTGGGTCTTCCCAAGAGTTAGGGGCTGCTGGAAAAAAAATACAAATAAAACAAGCCAGAGCAGGCAGATGTTCCTGAAAGCAGCACACTCTGTTCAAAGTCTACTCAATTCAATAAAAATAAGCAGCGGAGATCAACGATGGCAGGACTCTGCCGGGATGAAGACTGTTGAGGACTGGGTAGGGTGGCAGGACTGGGTGGGGTGGCAGTGATTGGGTGGGGTGGTAGTGGCTGCTTTTTTTTCAGTCAACTCGACTCCAGTGTTTATTGCCAACCCATTCCACTCCAACCCCCAGTCTGCCTCCCAATTAGCGGCCATCTGCTGCAGTTGGTAAGGCGGTCTCACTGGATGGGTGCAGGGTGCAGGGGTTAAGCACACATTAAATGAGGCGAAGTGGAGGAGCAATCCTTCACAGGCTCACTGCCTTTCTAAATACCTGAACCCAAACCAGCCCAACAGGTGGCGAGCAACAGCAGCCAGGAGATTATGAAAAGAAAAACCCTTGTCAACAATCTGGGGTGTGCGAAAGGGGACATCACTGGAGAACCTATACATTAGACGTGCCGCCACAATACAAGGTTATTGTCACTGTCAATGACAGTATATATTTTACCACCACTTTCACCCCCAGTTATATTACCACAATGCAGCAACTCTCCACAACAGATCAGGAGAATTGAAGGTCAGTGGGCCTCCTCCAGTCCCACCCACTACCTCCCATCTACCTACACCCAGGAGCTCCACAGCGAATACTGACGAGCTACCTGTCCCCGAAGCCAAATGCAACATGAAAACAATGTCATTGTCCATTTAAAATCCTTTGAATCTTCAGTGTGTAAAAACAAATAAAATGCAATGGTTTGTTGTCTGGGATTGTCTCTGGATAAGGCAGGCAGGTTTGTTGAAATATTTTTGTTCTCAATAAATGTAAGTGAGATATTAAAAGTCATGCATGGCTGTCTCACAGCTGTTACATCACAAGAACTACAGCTAAACAGCGGGTTAGCAAAATACCTTGCTTCGGTGGCACAGTCGGGACACATCTTAAACAAGGGTTGACTGCCTGGATGCTAAACAGATGTGAACGTTTATACAAATCTCGTCCGACAATTTGTTTTTTCTCATTGCAGTGACCTGATCTTTACTGGAGAGTTTACTGATTTATATAACACCGTGTAACAATTATTATTATTATTTTTGTTCCTGGGTAGTAAGTGTTATTTCCTAATTGCTTATGCCTCAAAAGTTTAGAAAATGGCTATTATTCCCCACAAACTTTGCTTTTGTGACCAGGACAGTGATATTTCAAAATATCACTATTTCCAATGGGAAAACGGGCAAATGTGTGTCTTTTCGTTCACATAAAGTCAGAAAAAAACAACATAAGAATCCAAATTAACATTATATTTATACTAAAGTAATACAAAAATGACTACAAAAGATTTAGAAGTGAGTAGTTTTTCGAGATTTACGATTATACTGTAAATACATGTGAGAAAAGGTGATCCTATAAGAGGAGTTGCTAATGGGGGTATTACTTATACTAATTTGTAAAAAATATACAACCTTGGGCATTTTCCAGAAATAACGCATAGTAAAGTTACATTTTTGTGTTTACCTTTACGTTTATTAATGAGTTGTCATTTTAGCTTGATCTGGACTGGGGCCCACTAACCCCCCTCCCCACTTGGCACTGACCCTGCATAGAAAAGTGGTGCCAATCTTCTCTTCACTTTCTGTAGACTTCTCCATTCTCTAACATGAGATTGAAGAGCACCGCACGCAACAAGCAATACCACTTTAAAAAACTGTAAACATCAGGAGCAATGGCAGTCGACAGACAGACAGAACTAGGCTGATACAATTTAGATTCCTGTTCTGTGCTGACACAGTTAAAAAAGGACAACAGCAACCTAGCTGTATAATTGGCAATCACTTAGCACAGCACTTGCAATTCAGTGGAATACGTGCAGCAGAATAGCTTTAAACCCTTGCTGGCTCTCAAACGCTTGTAGGAATCTAACTTAATTGTGGAGTTTATATAAGGCACTCAGTGGTGCATGGCGGCTATATTTATACACCTAGCTGAATGTTAAACGGAGGCTGCAGGAAATTTCAAAATCTCTTAATTCCCTTACAGGAAAGCAGCTTTTCAAATCCCCTTAATTAAAATGGGGGTCTTACTTTACTAGAGGAGAGCTGATACTCGTACACTTCATGGTACCGCAATGGGTGCGGGGGAAATTCGCCTTACAAAATGTTAATATACAATATATATATATATATATATATATATATATATATATATATATATATATATATATATATATATATATTTCCATTTTAACTTGGAGTTTTATATGGAGTTTTTTAAAAAAGGGCAATGTCTGCATTGGAGCAAAAAGCTTTGAGAGCTTTGAAAGTCGTCCCATCAATGTGGATATGAATTGCCATTGAATGGAACGCAGTTGTAAAGGCGAGGAAAGGACGGCTTTTCTTGTTTTGAAATCAACACATTGATGAATGGATTTATTGAATGTCTGCTGAAAAGTACTTCTTAAAGGCAATTCCGAGGAGGAGTACGAGTATCAGCGCAGCCCTACACTTTACTGCACGCTTTTAGCATTTTCCAATCCATACCCAACATTTCATTTTGCCTACAGCTTTTTTTAATTTGATTACTAGAGAGAAACCAAGCCTATAAAAATTAAGAGACAATTTTATAATGATTTTGTTTAGTACCCTTTACAGTCCTCATTAATCCCAAAGCACAAATTACTTTCTTCATTTCACCAGGAAACTGAGAATGTAACAAGCAGGAATGAAGTGATTTTCCTCTATTATTTTTGTGTTGCCCTGTCAATGAACTGTTTCCTATGTATCGTAAAACATGACGTACAAGGTGTTCGTACAGCAATTGCTTATAATGCTTTGCTGTAAGTCTATGTGACTCCAAAAGTGGATTATTTGAAACATAGTTAGCCTGCTGGGAACTCACCAGACACAACAATAAAAAAAAAAAAAAAAAAAAAACCAGAACAAGTACAAGGACGTTTTGAACAGCTACATATGTCTATCTGTTTTGTCTTGTAGTCTTCTGCATGCAGTACAGTGTATGTGAAAGATACCACATTTAGTGTATACCCATAGTAATCACAAACTAACTTGGTTTGGAAATAAGTCTACCACTGCTCTACCTCCCTGTCACATGCTTTACCGGACACGATTTCAATGCAGTGCTGGACGGGGAGGTTGCCTTGCATCTCAGTGGATCAGTCCTGTGTGCTGTGCATGGCTTCAACATCACTACTTCAAACAGTTGTGTCTACAAATATAATCTGTATCAATCCAAGATATCATGGAAACAGAACCCTTTGTTACCAACTACATTGCAGCACGTCAATACACTAGCTCCCTTCAAACCAAGCCGGAGAATACCACTGTCCGCCCCTCAGTTATCACAGGAGCACGTTTCATTGGTGTACGACACAAGCTTGCCAACAAACAGGCAGATAAACTGACAGACAGACAGACAGACGGATTCGGTCAGCAGAGCTGTCGGTTCTTTCAACATACTGGTCATTAAACAGAAAGATTTCAACTTACTGGGTACAGGGATAGATATATATTTTTTTTCTTTTTCTTTTTGTACAGTAACTGCAGTGCAAGGTAGCCCACATATTGTTGCCATAGTAACAGAGTCACCTGTATGCTGAACACCAATGTACTGCATAGCACTGCCCTCCGTCACTCTGCACAGCACTGCCCCCCGTCACTCTGCACAGCACTGCCCTCCGTCACTCTGCACAGCACTGCCCCCCGTCACTCTGCACAGCACTGCCCCCCGTCACTCTGCACAGCACTGTCCTCCTTCACTCTGCACAGCACTGCCCCCCGTCACTCTGCACAGCACTGCCCCCCGTCACTCTGCACAGCACTGCCCTCCTTCACTCTGCACAGCACTGCCCCCCGTCACTCTGCACAGCACTGCCCTCCGTCACTCTGCACAGCACTGCCCTCCGTCACTCTGCACAGCACTGCCCTCCGTCACCCTGCACAGCACTGCCCCCCTTCACTCTGCACAGCACTGCCCCCCGTCACTCTGCACAGCACTGCCCCCCGTCACTCTGCACAGCACTGCCCTCCGTCACTCTGCACAGCACTGCCCTCCATCACCCTGCACAGCACTGCTCTCCATCACCCTGCACAGCACAGTCCTCCTTCACCCTGCACAGCACTGCCCTCCGTCACTCTGCACAGCACTGCCCCCCGTCACTCTGCACAGCACTGCCCCCCGTCACTCTGCACAGCACTGCTCTCCGTCACCCTGCACAGCACTGCTCTCCGTCACCCTGCACAGCACTGTCCTCCTTCACTCTGTACAGCACTGTCTCCTTCACTCTGCACAGCACTGCCTCCTTCACTCTGCACAGCACTGCCTCCTTCACTCTGCACAGCACTGCCTCCTTCACTCTGCACAGCACTGCCCTCCTTCACTCTGCACAGCACTGCCCTCCTTCACTCTGCGCAGCACTGCCTTCCTTCACTCTGCACAGCACTGCCCCCCGTCACTCTGCACAGCACTGCCCTCCGTCACTCTGCACAGCACTGCCCTCCGTCACTCTGCACAGCACTGCCCTCCGTCACTCTGCACAGCACTGCCCCCCGTCACTCTGCACAGCACTGCCCCCCGTCACTCTGCACAGCACTGCCCCCCGTCACTCTGCACAGCACTGCCCCCTGTCACTCTGCACAGCACTGCCTCCTTCACTCTGCACAGCACTGTCCTCCGTCACTCTGCACAGCACTGTCCTCCGTCACTGGAGGCTTTATTAGTTCAATTAAACCATGTAGACCAGGACTGGAAAGGGCCATGCACTACTGTAGTGGCATTAGGGGGCAAATGGGAGCCATGACCTTATAACCGGTTCCGTGGTATAAAGAAACACCTTCCAACAAGGGCTCACTGTAACGACTCCCAGCTGTAACTCTGAGCACGCACCCTCGTACACTTGAAATAAACCATCTCTACCTGAAATCAGAACAACCGCAAACATCCTACACAGAAAGCCATTGCAGAGAAGGAGGCAGAGCCACGATATTCAAGCCAGTGGAGTTCAATCTCTGCCCAGACAAGGAGTGTTTAACCTTTCCTGGTGCAGGTCAGCTCTCCCTGACCCCCAGGATTGAGTCTCTAATGCGCAGACCCCCGGCTGTCATGTCCACTCTGCATCACAGGCCACTCAGGTCCGCCAGACCCAGTCACATTGGATCTCTCCAAAGCCTAACTGTCAATCAACCTAATTTGTGATTATCAAACTGTGAAATATTGAAGGAGCGTTGTATGTTACCATATACTGATTGAAATATTGAAGGAGCATTGTATGTTACCATATACTGATTGAAATATTGAAGGAGCGTTGTATGTTACCATATACTGATTGAAATATTGAAGGAGCGTTGTATGTTACCATATACTGATTGAAATATTGAAGGAGCGTTGTATGTTACCATATACTGATTAATGATTCCCGAAAAAAAGGCTTACCCCTACTAACACGCATATACATATACATGTCTAGGTTAGGCTCACAGAGTGAACAGCAGTGTGACTGTCTGGGTTTGGTGATATAATATAAAATCGTATTTCCTTATCATGTAACAATTTGAAATGTAATTGTACTGTTCACAATGCAAAATGATACAATTTGAGAACTGCTATTTGTTACCTTGCTCTTTCCCTCACCTCATCAAAAGACTAGTTTTAGCTGATCCTCTGAATGCTTTACTATCCCTCTCTTTGTTGCTCTCTAATTATTGAAACACGGCATTAGTTACTGTATCCATTTTCTGAGGATTTGTTTTCTTACTGCCCAATGTGGTATTTGAAAACAGTTTATAAGGTTGCGTATTGGCCAGGTCACCCTTTGGAGAAGAGATTGCTGTTAAGATGTTTTTTTTTTTACTTGAATAAACAAAAAGAGGGGATTTGCCATAAACTTTCAACATCCAAAGAGATAGAGAGCAGAGCAGAGCTATACGTGCGAAGATAATGTTGTAACTTTACGTGTGTGTGGAAGCACAGTTGGAGGACTGCACCACCCCTCTTTGAATCTCTTTCTACTGTTTTAGCATTTACTGATCTAGAGATAATTACTCACATCTGGGGGTTTAATAGGAAAAGAAAAGACGTAGAAGCTTTCAAAGCTAATAGTTTAGATTCAGCACCACGGACAAGGTCATCTTTAGGGTGATAAGCTCAATGGGTTCCTTTTCATTTCGATTTTCCACAGGTTGTCAGAAGTCCAGTTCGGTACTTAATTTGTCACTACTAAATGGTTAAAAAAAAAAGTTAAAAATGCACTGTTTTGTAGTATTGTCCTATTGTACGTGTTGCTATGCTTTGCATGTGTATTTTCTTGTCCTTCTATTCGAATTGTGTAAGTTCTCAATGTAAAGGCAAGCTTGTGAAAGTTACTGATACAGACAGTCCTTATTTGGATATGATATATAGAGGATGTCTGTGTGTTGAAATCTCTTGCAGTGTTTTATCTTATTAGCAGGGCGTGTGGGTGTCAAAAGCATGCACTGTGAATTTTATTAGCAGGTCCAAGAGGGTATAACAGCCGTAATGGAGAAAAATTGCAAAATTAATTGTATGTTTGTTAGAAAGATCAAGAGGCTACCAAGTTATATTGGAAAACAGTTACATAAGAACGAATGGTTAAAAGGCTGGGTATAAAAAGGCTTGTATGGAGCTTGTTTGTTGGACCAGAGGAATGAGGACTGCACACTCTGTCATCCCCGAAATTGGTAATTATTCTTAAAATGCTTTTTTCACATTGCATGTTGATTTTGATGTTTAATAAAAGTATTAGTATTAAACAGATTCATTGCTGCATTGAGCAAATCACTCTGTGTTAATCCACAAAAACAAGACTCCCACCAGTGAGCCAGTAACAGAATATACAAATAGCACATGAGCTTCATACTAGGCTCTTATTGAGTGAACATCAACAGCATCTGCATCACATTTCAGACGCGTTCATAGCATACTCTTAAATCAACAGCAACCGTGAGCCACCGCTAACAGCAATATGTTTGGTCTCTGATAAATCTGAGATATCAGAGATGGTAGAAGACCAGCAAGACGGTGTGGGTCCCCCTTAAGCAGGTGGAGGGACCCCAGTATGAGTGTCTCTGAGAGCCCTTTTCTCATCGCAGACACTGTGGAGAGCCTCGCTGCTGCAGGGCATCTTTAAATCCAGCAGTCTCCAAGGACAACCTTGCTGCCTAATGGAACCTGACATTACATCATTCCAGCACACATGAGCCTATTAGGAGGAGACAAATAACAAACCAGCTGATTGACCTGGCGGAAAGAGAGATGTGATATTTTTCCTGCCAAAAAGGTCAAGAAAACATGACTTTCCATGCCGTCACCAGCACTGAAGCTGCTACCTCTCCAAATAATAAGGACGTTGCTGATGAAGAGGGGTCTTTTTAAAATGACTGTGTGCTACATCCACTACACTGTGTCACAGGTCTTAGATTTGGATACTGGACATGCCAGCACAGCAGCAGAGACAAGCATTGCCAGAAACATCAATCCCTAAAAGCAGTTCTTCAAGGGCAGGCGCAGGGCATGCTTACTGGGCACGTGTCAGAACTGTGGATATAGAATGGATTTCAGCTACTTACATGAGCACCAACATTCAGCATAAAAAAACCCTACTCAAACAAACAATCACAAACCAGAAGGGCTGAGACTCAGAAACCTGTCACACCTCTTGACTTGCTGAAAAAGCCTCTGGCTTCCAATGCACTCTTGCTGTCTGTTGGTTACGTGCAGATGAAGAATGACTCGGACTTAAAACAGCAATTAAAACGGCAATGCTTTCCAACCACTGGCCTGATTTGTTCATGTCTACTATCACGTCTCTTTAGGCTCAGTCTGACAACCAGCTTTTATTTTGCTTGCACAGATAAGAGTCTTATTTTGACAAATGCGATTGCTTTGTGTTATTATTCATGTGTCTTCAAGACAGTATAGGAGTGCTACTGGTATTACAAAATGAAAATAAATAAATCAATAAATAAAATCCCGGATAAGCTGATATTTCACCTTGTTTTATGGAAACAGAACAAATATTTATATATTATTAAGAACAAAATTGCCAAATAAGTTTTCATATGAAATATTGTATCAAACCAACTGCAGGGACATGTGTATAGCTGGGGTGTTTTATCATATCTACAAATATAAATTGTATTTATGAAGAGAGAAAAAAAAAGCAATACATGAATCAGGTGAATAAAAAGAGAAACTATTTCATTTTAAAAATGCTAAACCGGGTTAAACGATGATGCAATTTCTCTAGTCGATGTAAGAAAATATAGATTCAGATCAACGCTGTACTTATTAACTTGAAAAGAGCTGGTGGAGTGAATGCGTTTGATAACAGCGGAACAATGGAATCGATCGGCAGGCCAGTAACCTGGATGCCTGAGCTGCCAGAGCTGCCACTGTGCACAGGTACCTCCCTCAGCATCCGGGAGAGTCAACACCCGCACATTACTGTTGCTTTCCTTAGTAAGACAGACAGGACTGTGTGTGTTCATTGGGGCTTTGATAAATGTGAACCACACACACTTCTCTTATGGCATTGGTTTAGACTTTATTGCTTTTATTTTTTTTGTGAAACCGTTGCCAGCCTCATAAAAAGTCTTAAAACAGGTATTTTATTATGTGCTATAGCACGAATAATAATTGAACTCAAGCAAGTGCAAAACCAGCCAAAGGACTAACTAGCTAATCACAGATTCTCATTTCAGAGATAAACTGGGGCTCAACGAAAATGAAAATATATTTTTAGCCCCAGATTCCCCACTGGAGAAACCAGAGAAATCTGCGAGAGATTGACAGAGGACTTCAATCCCCTGAGCTATGAGCTGCCTCACCTTTCAAAGACACTAAAATCAACCTTCAAACATTACACTTACACACAGCGATAACCAGGGTCCTTTCTGTTCTGCCATGCTCAGGGTAATGTATCAACTTTATTGTTAAATCCCTCCTGCATTGTTCCCTGACAGCACCCCATTGAGGGGAGCATAGCTAAACCCTGATAGCATCACAGCACCAGGACAGGAGGAGAGAAACCCTATCTTACACTGTTACACTCACAAATTAACACCTTTGAAAGGCATAATGCAGATTCATATCTGATTGGAACAGTTGAAGGGCTACACTACCACACACAAAAAGCCATTTCCAAATTAATTCTGAACCCATTTAACAGATGCTGTAATGAAAAAGCCCTTAAATTGGGCTCAATTTCCAGATTGTTGTATGGTACATTTATCTACGTTATAGACTTAGTACGACATGAGTGTGGTATCGAAATAGTAGCTTTATCCTATATATATATATAGATAATATATAGATATATATATATATATATATATATATATATAAATATATATATATATTTATTATATATATATCTATATAGACGCACACACACAGTATATAATCCTATAATATCTTACATCGCTCAACCTTGATTGCACATGCTGCTTATTAAACCTGTCCTGGTTTACCTGCTGCTTTCTGGAAGTCTGAGGTCAGGGGCCTACAGTGCCCCCTGCTGGTTGAGGGGCAACAGGCCAGCTGACCCTGCTCCACCGAGCCGTGAGAGTCCAGAGTGACCAGCTGCCATGGTCCATCTAGAGTCCAGGCTGCTACACAACAAAACAAGAGCTGCCCTGACCCGACCGTTAATAAAGCATTGACTGTGGTGAACTGGAAAGGGGAGAGTACCATGGAAATTACATTAAACACTGATCTTTGCCTGAGTCTGCAGTCCACATGGTAAAGGCACTGAACCGTCCAGTAAATCCAATGCATTTCATACACAGTTTCAGTATGTCAGTGCGTGATCCTCGTGCTTCATTTTACTTACTGTTCTGTCACGCCTATGTAATGCCTATTTAAACAAAACAGAATTTGTACTCAGTTCCATATTGGGGATGTTACTCAAGTCAGACAGGAGGCTGGCTTGCCTGCTTGATGAGAGTTTGCTGTCATTGTTACATTTCAAATGGTCATGACTCAAGCTTTTGCTGTTCTCTTAGCAGTCAACAGTTTTCACAATCCGATTCTTGTACGGATCTGAAACCAATACTTTACATTACATCGCTTGACAATATCCCTTGGCAGGCCTGTATCAATTTGTGCTGTCTTTTGTAAAAACGGTATATCGTGATGCAAGCATGGTGTACTAAAGAGAAAAGCACAGGCAAGGAGGGTGAACCACAGAAAAAAACAGGGGTAAATGGAAAAGTAGGACGCATGGATAAGAAAACCACTATTCATTATTGCAGCAAATGAAATGAGTCTAAAATTGTTTAAATTGTTAACACAGGAACAGCAGTGATAAAAACAACAGACATCCACATTTAAAAAGGAAAAAAACTGGATTAGTGCATTCAATTCCATTTCTATGTATTTAATATGAGAATGAGTGATCATTGTGGGTACTCCATATCCTGATCCTCACTGCAGAGCAGTCTGTTTGCCTCCTGTGTAAACTGCAAGCCCCCTGTTACAATTGCACTACATAGATAATACTCATGCTTAACCCCCCATCCCAGGAGAACATTTTGCAGTGTTTTATTGCCTGTTCATTTCTCCTATTGATTTCCAGATATTTTTTTAGCTGAATTATCTTGCAGGCTGCAGGCTTTCTCTGTCTCGCGCTCCACCGGGGCCTTTAATAACCCTTTTATCAATGTTCTTGCGAGTTCTGAAATGAGAGGAAATCCAGAATGCTGTTTGGTTTGGAATTTTTGTGGGTATTGATTTTCATCGCTGCTAGGAAAGACTAACAGCGAGGCTTGAGGATGCAAGTTAACCCTTCGGTGCAGGACTTCACAGAGCAACAGATCTATCGGAATTAAACTCCTTTTTCACAAGAACGAGGGCTCAGAACTAACAAATCCAAATTTTAAACAAACCCAGAGATTGAGAATGAAGAAATCTATACTGAAAATCGTAATAAGAGACTGCAAATCCATACTGAGGAACTTATAAGAGACTACAAATCCATACTGAGAATTGTACTAAGAGACTGAAAGTCCATACTGAGAATCGTACTGAGAGAGAGAGAAAGAGAGAGAGAGAGAGAGAGAGAGAGAGAGAGAGAGAGGGAGAGAGAGAGATTATTAAACTCAAAAGAGTTTAGAGACTCAAACTCATACCAGATCTTAACCCTCTCCTAAGTTAAGCTAGCAGAGCTGACTCCAGCCTGGATGATTGGAGGAGATGGTGCAGCTTTTCAAACCTGCCCTCGCTGGGCTTGAGAAAGCGTATCCCTGCAGCAAATACCAATCCACACCGAATGCACTGCAAGAAGCAGTCGTTCAGTCATTAGTTTACATTAGTCTGCATGCATTATCTTGCATCAGTACATTATGATGTAACTGCATCTGTTCAAGTAAGTCTGCATATATTGTCTGCCATGCCCCAGCATGAATTTTAAATGTCCTAGGAATCAGGAATGCAAGATCGCATGTCTTGCGATGGAACATGGACGCGCTCCCATCTTCCCAGTCCTCCGCATGATATTCCATCCAGACAGATGCAGGCAGTAATCATCAGTAATCACTGCTCTGATCTCCTTGTGTGAGGGGACAGCAGGGAAGTGGAGACTAATTTACTCAGAGCACCTATTGAGGCTAAAAATAAGGCTGGATGAATCTGCATCTTGGAATAAATTGCAATGTACTTCAATAAGGAGGAAACTTTCACATTGTCACAGGCCTGTCCTTCACCTTTACAATCAGTAGAAAGGGCTTATTTTAAAAATGTGAAGCAGCAAGAATAGCTGCCGGAGTCGGGGAGAGAAAGGATCACCACACCTCTGAATAAACACTGTGATTGTGCTATTCAAAAAAAAAATGTACTCAAGGAGGCTGTGTGGTCCAGTGGTTAAAGAAAAGGGCTTGTAACCAAGAGGTCCCTGGTTCAAATCCCGGCTCAGCCACTGACCCTAAGCAATCACTTCATCACCTTGTGCTCTCTTATTACAAGTGACTCTGCAGCTGATGCATAGTTCACACACCTTAGTCTCTGCTTTGGATAAAGATGTCTGCTAAATAAACAATAATTTAATATCAACTTCTCTATTCAATCAATTACTATCTTCTCTCCTAAATTATTCTCATTGCTATAAACATGTGCTCTGGTTTGAAATACTCACTGGGTTATGCACATCTCTACTGATTGTATGAAAGTGAGTTCTGTTCCTGCTCACAGCCCCTTCATTCCTCTGCCGAAGGACTGCTGGCTGTTCTTTGGGTGGAAGATCCTTTAGCTGTCACTATGCACACATCCAATGCAGGATTCTGTGTCTAAAACTACAAGCAGCTCAGAGTCAAGCAGACAAACGTTTGGACGAGTGCCTTTTTCAGTTTACTGATAAGGAACCGCATGTCAGTTAGGAATGGGTAGCCCCTCCCTGTAAGAGTGCTACCCATGATTGCCAAGATTACTACTACTAATAATAGTAATAATAACAGAAGTAATAGCATTAGTAGTAGCAGTATAATAATAATAATAATAATAATAACAACAATGTAGGCAGTAGTCAGTAGTTTAATTTGGACATGGTCATGCTACCCTGTGAATGAGCTGAGCTGATTTGTCAGCACCCAGTCATGGGTAGATTTTATAGTAGCAATGCACAGTCTAATCCCTCTCCCTATCCCATGGCCCTCAGTTTTCCTTATTGGCGCTCACAGATACGTTTGTGATCAGATACGCTCGATGGGGAAGCTGCTTCTCTAAACTGTTTGCTCTGGTGTTTTTTCTCCTCTCCTCTTTTTTTTTCTCAAGCATACAGACTCACAGCTCTCCAGCCCAGGGTTTGAGATAAGCAGCGTTTCTGTATTCCATTACAAGCATCCAGACCCTTCGCTCCCTTTCAACGCACCCAAGTAAATAACTATGTAACAATAAAGCACTAAAGTTAAAGAATATGGCATAGGACTGCATTTAATTACATAACACTGTATACAGGTAATTCAGGCTGTTATCAGAGAAGCAAGAAATGGAGTCATTCGGCCGTTATTGCACAGGCGTTTATCTTTCTAATTTGCTATATACAGTGTAATGTTCACCATTGAATAAACAGCTGGAACCTTTCAGCCTGGCACTGTGTGGATCTTTAGATTAGGAAGCAAGAATTCACATCACAGGCAAAGGCAGCCAAGCGATGTACTGTAGCGATTCTTCAGCTTTTAATAGCTGTGTTTCCACTATAGGCATCACTGGTATGTAGGTAGCCTGTGTTTCACAGTACGTGATGTGAAATTTTGAAACACCTGTGCACGAAAAAATGTTTTAAAAAACGTTTCAGCCCGTGTTATTGTACACAGGTACTGCAGCAGCTATTGGAAGTACAAACCCTTGCTTGGAAATCAAATGATATTATGTGCTACGCAGAGAGTGGCGAACTTTCGTTGCATTAGCAATCCACATAACAAAGATCTCCAGTCATTTGAAGATCAGGGCCTTGCAAGTGCTTTCAAGGTCGACTCTTCCACTGGTTAAACTGCAGCATTTATCCGACTAATGTAAGTACCCCTCTGTGAGCAGAGATGAGAGTTCAATTGAAAAAAAAAAAAAAGCCTTTCCCTTTTAGTCACTCAAGGATGTGTCTAGGAATGATGTGAATACATATTTCGCCACACAGCTGATAAGTGTGGAAGGAGGATTAGTGAAATGAGCTCTATACTTCAATGAGCTCAGTCCATGACAGGGCCACTGCGCTGGTGTAGATGAGACAGGCTTCTCAAATCGATGAGTGGCTTCTCAAGAAGCGGAGGGGTTCTGCAGGTTTAGGGGACCCAGATGGGGCCCAGTGTGCCTCATCGCACAACAGTGACCCCTGCTGGTCAGGCACCTGTCGAGTCCAGGGTTCAGTAATATCACATTAGGATATACAAGATGAGGTTTACTTCTGTCCTGGGGGGCCTTTCCACACCTGGCTAAATGAAGCAGTTAGAGAGTAAGTAGCAGAGTTCTGAAATATGGCGTTACACGTCCCCACTGGTAGCTGCAACTGTTTAAATAACGTACCTATCTTTTTGCTTTTCATTGTTAACATCCTTACACTTACAAAACTTTAAGGTCTGTTTCGAAGCTCTTTTCAAAATGGCCACTAGGGTTATTGCTCACACTGTCAAACAGGTCACACAGCAATAGCGATCCATGATGTGGTATGGAACAGAAAAGCCAGATCACTTCTTGTCATGTTTTTTTGTTTAAATGGCTTTTCCTGCAGCGGTCATTTTGAAAAGAGCTTTGAAACAGTTATAAGTGTATAAAGTTATTAAAAGGTATGTTATTTAAACAGTTGTAGCAGAACCCCATTACTTACTCTAACTGCTTTAGAAGCTGTCTGGCGCTTTAACTGGTTCAGGAAGGGCCAGAGCTCCCCATCTCTGCTGCACTACAGTTTGTAACCATAGGTTTGAGTGCCGGTGGGTTTTGTTTGGGATAACGGTAACAGTAGCACCATCCTATTTTGATGCACTGTCTTCATTATCTTGTAATTTGTTATGCCAATGTTAACTGTGTTTATCATATGCAAGCGCTGTTATGTTTTTGATACACTATCATTGCTAGACAGCCTCTGTTGACAGACTGTACCGAGATATTTCATCTTAATGTGCATTCCTGTTTGGCATGGAAGTGGAAAGCTTGTCTCTGTGGCAGGCTACAAATAGCTCTGTGATAACACTCCCTCTTCAGCTACCAAATTATCATCTTTGCAACCTGTGATAATATATTTATAAGTAAAGGACACACAGCACAAATAACTCATACACTTGTTTTTCTAAATCCGTAGCAGGTTTTACATTTCCCGGGGTTACAGCTGCAGCGCCATTCTCTCCTAGTAGAGGTCACTGTTTCTAAAATATATTACGTAGTTTAATAATGTGCCAATAAAATATAGAGAGAAAAAGTCGCAATTGCTTGCTGACTGGTGTTGACTTCAATCAGCAATAAATATAGTAAGGGCTCAGCCCATTAAATAGCGATGTCCCCAAGTACCAACCACTTCAAACACGCATGCTCACACACACGCACACGCACACACATGCTGACGAACCGTCTCGCCTCGTGATGAAAGTCCTGGTTGATGGCGGAGTGATGATTACAGTAAATGGCCTACAAGATGGCTCTGTTCTCTCTCTTACCCAAACCTCCATAGCAACCCATCTGTAGAGAGTGGCACTGCCATTAGCGCTAATGCATTTCAAATACACAGCAGCTGCTGTCATGCATTCTGATGAAAACACAAAGTACATGGGTCTGGGATTTTTAATATATCAAGACTCCTAGCCAGACTACTGCGCAAACAGAGAAAACAGGCCACGGGTAGTAACTAACTCTTACTAGGAAATTGAAATCAATTTAGTAACGCTCCGAGACAAAAGCCCCCGCTCCCGCCCCCTCTAAAAAATGGTGTTGCATCTGGGCCTTGATAGAACTGGACGTTCTGGTAATGTGTGACAAACCTGATTCAATCGGAAATTAGGGGTTAAACGTAGGACTGAAATCAGGTTACAGTTGTATGTAACTATGAAATCAGGTTACAGTTGTATGTAACTATTTCTAATAGGAATCTTTATCATGAAAAAGTAACTCTAGTGTTATAGTCATATAAGCAATATTTTATACATCATGACCAGATGGCATGTATAGTATGTAATGGGTGCCTTCAGGAGCTAAAAACTTTTAAAACATTCAACTTTTTCTGCTTGATTTGCACCAGTGGTTATCACTTCACTGACTGCTGCAGCCAGTCAAGGTTGAAACCAATTTCAATGCTGTCCACGTCTCACCATTTTAAATGGATTGATCTCTGTTAGAAACTGAAAAGAAGAACAGGAGCCCTGCATTCCTTTCACTTCCTTTAACTGGATGTCTTCTGTGTTCCTCTTCATGACTAGAATTCAACATAAAACATGTGCTGGTTTCAAAATAAATACATTCAAATATGTAACCTCTCACGTGTGCATACGTTTCTCAATGCGTTTATACAGTTCACACCGTCATTTCTGTGCAGACAGCCAACGACTGGAATAGCTAAAGAGTGCTAGAGAAGGTTCTATTTCAGAGAGGAGGAGAGAGTTGCTAGGATTGGCTTTTTTTTTTTTCACGCTCCACTGTGTGTAAATCCCTATAATAATGCAATGAAACTCTGCTAGCATCAGAGCCGGGCAGAAGATGAAGTGAATCAATGTGAAACTCAGCCAGCTCTTGCTGCTCATCTCCCTAGGGTGGTGGTCAGGCATTGAGTGGGTTAAGAGAAAAGAGCCCTGCTTTTGGGGAAAGCAATCCTTGTCCCAGCTGAGCTGGATGAGTGATGCAGCTGCTGATCCTTTGAGAAGGGGGGGGGGGGGGGGGGGGGGTGAGTGCAGCTCAGATCCGCTGGAGCGCTGAGATAAGGCAGCTCGAGAGATGCTGATGAAATATGATGGGTCCATTCCACTGCAGGCCTGGTTCCAGCGTGGTGTGATAACGAAGACTGATTTCAATAAAAGTTACATTCCGGTTCAGAGGACTCTCTGCTTTCTTGGGGATCCACCCACCCCAAAGAACCACCTCCACCTCAAGGCACAAAAAAAAAAAAAAACACCCACCAGCAAGAACATGCTGTTAACTGTCCCATTGAAATTGCTGGTTTAAAATGGGCGGGTGCAATGAAATGATCTCTACACATCTTCAGTGCACTCGCCAAAAACGTTTGTCTTTAACTTGTTTCCTATCAGCTTTTGCCTTATGATCTGTGAAGTTATTTTTGAGGTTATAGATGAAGGTAAAATCTAACACAACACATCAACAAAAACATAGCAGGTTAAGGGCTTACAGTGTACCATGTTAACACGCCCTTTTGATCATGCAATGGCGAGTTTGATCATGCAGATTGATTGGATAGCACCCTAAAGCAAGTAAACAACTAGAGCAGCGATGTATTTTCTGATTGAATATGTACCTTTCTGTAGATCCAAGCGAGACTCAAACTCACAGTGACACGTACTTTGTGGATCTCAGCCCCCACCTCTAACCATGCGGCTACGCTTTCGCAAATTGTCCATTCTAACATCAAACAGCAAAGCACTGGCACACCAGTACAGAGAGGCTAGTTCCTACTTTTGGAGTTAATGAGCCTTGCTGAAGTCTCCCTGTGGATTTCAAAGGAGTAAAGTAACCTTACAGCAAGGTTGGGGGGCTGGCGGGGGGAGGGTCTTTCAGAAACAGCAGCAGCTCTCCCAACGGTACTTTTTTATTTTTTTTATTAGCAATGCAGGCTGTAAGATATGAAATAAAGATCTAAAATAAATCTGACACTATAATCTCACCCAGTAATTTCTTTCAGGCATCAAAAGGAGGTTTTAAGGCACTCTCCGAATGCTGTTCAATTATGTGGGCTGCCTGTAATCTTGGGCATGGCAAAGACAGCTCGCCACACGTCATGCCTACAACTCGAACTGCACTCGCTGTGCCACATTTCTTAAAATAAAAGAAAAAAAAGGACAAACAAAATGTGAGTTTTTTATAAAGGACAGAGAAAATTATGTTTTCCTAAAGGACTCATTTTCTGCAAAGCAGCCTTGCATTTGTACGTGCAGTTGGACTAATTAGATGAGACAAGTCTCTAATTCCAGCTCAGGGTTTGCTCTTGTGGTTTATTACATCAATGGCAGTACAGCGTGGTATACATTAGGGCTATAGCCTGGGGTGTACGTTAATAATAATAATAGTAATAGTATTATATTATTATTATTATTATTACTATATACTATATCACATATTTTCAAAGACAACACTACACCAATGAGATAAAGACTTGCAAACAATGTTATAGAGGTCATAAACACACACACACACACACACACACACACACATATATATATATATATGATCCGTCCCTATTTATATCAATTGAATAAACATACGGGAGTCCTTATCTTACTACTGTACTATAATCCAGTGAGGAAAAATGAGCTGGTGGAAAATGAAGAGGGCCAATAGGGTTAATGTGTAGAATTGGCTTCTTAAACCCTGCATTTTGTATCACACAGCGTTGAGCTTGAATCACAGCCCCCCCCCCCCCTCGACTGTTCCCTTCAAATCGTTGTCTAGCGTTTTTAATATCCCACACCAGCAGTGTGTCAGTCTAATTCAATTAGTGTCAGCTGTACAGAACCGATCGCCAAGAAAACAGGCGTCACATCCTTCCTGGAGTAAATGTTCAATTTTTCATTTTTCATCAACTTTCCTGAATGTTTCACAAGCCTCCCTGCTGCTCCTCATTGCCTTCCACTGATTACAGAAGCAAATGAAATCAAAAGCGCTACGTTATTAATGGTGTAGAACTCATTTGCAGCACTGGAATACGATTTCATTCTCAAACCGTTTTCATTGCTGATTTACAAAAAATACATAATAATCATTGCAATAAAAATGTGACTTAATAGCTGATTTACCTTCTGATATTACCCTCAAGATAAAAAGCCATATGCGCTGAGATAGAGCCCTCTGTTAGAAAACCAGTAGTATGCTTATGTTAATAGTATATGTCTTTCATGACATCACACAATGCAAATAAATGAACTGGAAACATGTTGAGGGGGAGAGAAAGAGAAAGACACTAGGATTGAGAAGTGACATTTCTTAGCTCTGTGAGAAACTGGGATGTAGACACAGATTACTCTTTTACTACTGGGAGTGTTTTCTGTGTATTTGCTCAGTATACGATATGTGTGTCGTTATGAACTATGTAAATGGGGGGGTTGTTGAACACGGATACCGTGTTAAAAATAACAACTTTTCTACAGCTGTGATGGTTTTAATGGTAAAACAATTTGTACTTTCAAGGGGGTAGTTTTTGCTAGCCGCATGGCCGCCCTTTATACTTGTTTTCTTTTTGCACTGATGAACCTCTGAATGAAGGAAATCTGCACAAAACAAACTGTCTGACAGACTCATGCAAACTCAATGCCCCACAGATCCTTGCCAGTGTTTCTTATTTTTAACTCTCTTCATCTCGCACACGCTGCATATGGACTGCTTATATTTACTTTGCAAACGCTTCTTAAATAGCATGGATGCTTTCTGAAAAGGGTGAACACATGCTGCAGTAGCTTTTAGTGAGACTCCCGCTGACTCTGACTGGTGTAAACGTGGGGCTGATAACAGAGCCAGGACTGACCCCTTTCTCTGCTCAAGTCTCTTGCAGCTCTTCCAGTAGTATCATTGAAAACAGCCGCTGCACTTCAAATGCAGGAAAATACAGCAGAATGGCTGAAAGACGTTCCCTTGCTCCCACCTTCTCCCCTTTCTGAAAAGAACCCCGGACACATAGCTCAAAATGTAGCTGAAACATAGCTGAAATTTCACTGCAGTTCCAGAGCAGCAGGAGCCGATACGTGCGTTCACGGTTAAGCACTGAATGCTTTTTATACAAGTACCGCTCTTTCGCCAGCCATGCGATTTCCACTTTTTGACAGAGAAGAACCATTTCTGATACAAATTAGGGTTTGTAGTAGGGTTACATTTAGAGTTAGCGTTAGGGTTAGGGCAGGGCTGTCCATTCACAGTCCTGGAGGGCCACTCCACTCCAGGTTTAACAGGTAGAATGAAATAACGAAGTACTTCAGGGTCTGGATAGAGGCTTAATTGGTTTAACTAAACAATTTAGAATAGGGTTAGAACAAAGGCCAGTTAAAGGGACACCTTTGGCTAGGGTTGGAGTTGTGGTCGGGATTAGCGTTAGAACTGAATTAGAATCAGTGACTGAGGAGCAAACCTCGGTTTCTAGGCTCAGAGTCCCAAAGTGCCGTTAGCGGAGCCAACAGACTCAACTTTGCATCACTAAAGACTTTGCCTAGTACCTTGCTGACTTCCCCTTTTGGACCTGGTTCAGATCCACCCAGGAAAAGAAGGCAGCTACTGTATTTAAAAGCTCATAGTGACATTTAAGATTTAAATCACTCACTGAAAGGCCACATTTTAAATATTATACAGCCCACATGCAGTCAAAATATTAATATCGTCTAAAATTCTTGGGCTGTCTTTTTTCCTTATAAGAGCAATAACAATACTGTATAAAGATGATCATTATTTTTGTCATTATAATAAAAACAGTAATTGAAGCAGGTGGGAACTGTGTCTGTGACCATTAACTGCAAGCTGCTCATCTTATAGGACATGCAGTCCACCCTATTTAGGGATCATCTAATGCAGTTCTCAGGACCATGTCCCCTCTTACCTGGTGGATTCTGAGCTCTCATTTACTGAGTAAGTAAAAGGGAGCCAAGGATCAGAGACTCTCCAGGGACCAGTTGAGTGCTAAAGAGACCGTGAATAGAAATGGTCTTCCTTGGAAGGGCTGCGTAATTATTTGTTTTAAATCTGTTAAAACCTGTATGCAAATATCCCATGCGGGTTGGAAATCCATTTGTGTTTAGTGTACCATGGCCAGCTGTGTGACGAGAAAGTTTCCAGTGAGCTCTGAATATCAATAGGACAGCTGTTAACCTTGTGCAGGCCAGGCAGCGCAGGCAGGGAAAGATCACCTGACATCTGCAGGACACACTGTTGGTGCAAACAGGCTGTCTGATTAATGTAATTTGAAAAAGAACACAAGAAAGAAAGAAAGAAAGAAAGAAAGAAAGAAAGAAAGAAAGAAAGAAAGGAGCTCCTTTCATACAAACCTGGGAATGTTTTTCAATTAAGAACGCTGGTGAAATACGGGGGTCTAGTTTAATGATTGTAACTGATTAAAATACTGTGCAGACGCCCTCAAACCCGTGACATGCTCTGTTGCGGACCTGTTCAAAAGATCTTTTTAATTGTATTTTGTGATGGGATTAGGGTGAGTCAATAAGTCAGCTTTAAAGGGATCAAACACCCACATGATTATTACAGACATAAACTGTGGTGGCACTTAGGGACCACTGCTCTTCAGATCATTAAAGAAAGCTGTTCTGTATTAGTGTCACCGCGCTGGCGACAGTGATGGCAGGACAGTCATGCACTGTGACCCCTGTAAATAGAACTTGACTGGAGATGAGAAGCACATTACTTCATTTACTTTCATTACAGCTGACAGCGGAGATGGGAACGGAGAGAAAAAACAGAGGTGATATAGAGGATGGGGAGGGCATTCAAAAAAGAGAGCACACTCTGTACTGCAGGAAAGACAATGAGAAAACCAGAACTGGGCTTCGGTAGTGTTTTAATGAACATCTACACCCCCTATTTAAACATACTACATTATATCTTTAAATATGCTTTACTAGAGTTCCTTTGCTTAGCCACTTCGTTATGGGATCAGCGCCCCTTTTCTCAGTGCTACGTCAAGAGCATCACAGAAGAGCGAGACATGAACCACGGTGGAGAGTATGCTGGGTGTGTGATCAATCACTCTGTTAGGAACCTGTATCTATGTTGTATCAGTCCCCTGAGCATTGCATTCAGTATATTTACTCAATACATTCTTACACTTAAACAAGTAGTAAGGCACTGCGGTGAATACACTCTGCAACACTCTGCCAGCAGCAACTTAAAACAGCAGAAGAATTCCCCACAGTGTGCCAGCGAACATGACAGATACTCACAAGCAGCAACAGAGCATTACCAGATAAAGCCTGTGTACTGGGCTGATATCAGTATCTGCTTGTCCTGAGTGGTACAAATAAACAGAAAGTGTGACTCCAGACCCTTGTTGAAACTGTGTCACAGACAGTCTATCTTTGAAGACAATGGGGTTTGTTTTAATAATGAAGACACCATTGGATTATTACAACCACATTCTCCTGATTGTATTTTATTCCACAGCTTGGGTGATATATTTCCTTGCTCTTCCTTATTAACAATACTTAATAAAAAATAACAAATGAGGGATAATAATGCAGGGCTGTCAATTTTCAGGGTTAGATCAAAAGCTGAGCACTGAGCTTATCCATGCTGTTGGAACAATTACTGAGACTTTAACATAATATAGGAGGTCTGTCAATCTTATCTTGCGCATAGTAATTCCATGCATAGAATGTATGACAATTCTAAAATAATGTAATAATAACATGATAGATAACTCGATGTGTTTAGGGTGTCTCTTATTATCACACAAGATGACATCTCTTCTAACAATAAGAGACACGATATACACAGCCTATTCACTTTTATATTACTGACGTACACTTTACTGTAGGCCATTGGTGAGAGCTCTTTGGAATCATGCTGTGTCTTTGCAGATGGTAAATTGAAGTTCAGTATATGTAATAGTGAGAATGCAGCCTGGGTATCAGCGTCCATTCTTAAACTGGAAACAGAACGGGCTCGTACCTTAATGTTGTCCTTCCAGGCATTTGCTCTCTGGAAAACCTCGGCAGCCCTCGCCAGCCTCTGCGGGAGAAAAGAAATGGAGGAAGAGAGAGGAAACTGAGTTAGACAGGAATGGATGGATGGCAGCGGAGACAAGCTGGTGTGACAGCTAAGGGCTAGACACAATCATTCATTTTACTTACTGTTGAGCTTGGAGACAGGCTGCAACTCTGTACACTGCTGGATCTCTCTCTCTCTCTTCTATATCCCTTCTCTATCGCTTCTTTCTCTCTATCCCTTCTCTCACTATATCCCTTCTCTATCCCTTCTCTCTCTGTTTCTATATACCTTTTCTATCCTTTCACACTCTCCGTTTCCATATCCCTTCTCTATCCCTTCTCTCTCTGTTTCTATATACCTTTTCTATCCCTTCACACTCTCCGTTTCCATATCCCTTCTCTATCCCTTCTCTCTCTGTTTCTATATACCTTTTCTATCCTTTCACACTCTCCGTTTCCATATCCCTTCTCTATCCCTTCTCTCTGTTTCTATATACCTTTTCTATCCCTTCACACTTTCCGTTTCCATATCCCTTCTCTATCCCCTCTCTCTCCGTTTCCATATTCCTTCTCTATCCCTTCTCTCTCTCTATATATATATATATCTTTTCTCTATCCCTTCTCTCTCTGTTTCTATATCCCTTTTCTATCCCTTCTGTCTCCATCTCTGTTTCTATATCCCTTCTCTATCTCTCCCTCACTGTTTCTATATCTCTTCTCAGGAGAGGTGGTGTATGGAAGATGCCTTGTGCGCTGTGAGTGAGGAGGGGGAGCTCCAGTTTTTGTTCTAATTTTAATGACATTTTTTATTATTTTACACTGTTTTTATTTTGTCTTTAATCTGTTTTTAACAGAAAGAAAACACTGTGTTTTTAACTGATTTTTTATGATCCTTTTATTTTGTTTAAAATCTGTTTTTAAGGAGAACACAACTCAATCGCTGCTTTCCCGAGCTGTCAGCAAAACCAACAGCGCAAACTTGTTGAGTTAAGAAAAATGATTTCCAGCTCTGTACCTTTTATATCTTGTTGTTCCTTTAGTGGGGCTTGAAAACGAATTGCTACCGAGATCGGTGAGCAGCCACATGTTCAAACCAATATGTCCTGTGGCAGCGCGGAAGGACTGCCCATGTAAATAAGTGCATTTTTAATGTAAGTTTGGCAGGGATGGGGTTAAATCTATCCCTACCAACAATCACGTAGGGAATGTGTCCATTACCCAATTAGGTAAGTGCCTGCTAATTGGGGAATGGCCACATGTATAGAAGGGAAGTCAAATCTTTTGTTGGGAGAAGGACTTTGGGGTGAGTGTGTGTGTTTGGCCGGTGTCTTTGTAGAAGGTGAATGCTCAGCCTACCAGTGTTTATTCTTTGGTTTAAACTTTTATTTTGGCCCTCGTGCCCTGTTTTTTATCTTCCTGTTTTGTTCTACTTGTGTTAATAAATGTGCATGACCTTGCTAAACCTGCAGCTTCCCTGTCTCCGAGTCTCTTTCCTGTCAATCACATATGGGGCCACTGCGCTGTCCTTTCACAATCCCCTTCTTTTGTATGTCTGAAAGATCCTGTCATTGGCATTTGTCACTAATCCAGTTTCTAAAATGGATTATTAATGCTTTCACATCACTGACATAAAACAGTGGGATTATGGTTGTCACAATATCTTAAAACAAGACATTTTGCTTTGTTAAATCGGGAATGTGTTTCTATATCGTTCAGCACCTTAGAAATTAGCACCAGCACGCTCCATTCTCATCTCTCCTGGACTATCGCCTTTTGATAACGGACAGCGGACTGAAGGATCCATTCAGAGACTGTTCACCTTCAGCTTAAAAACAAGTGCTAGCCAAACACTTCTCAGCTCTCCAGCACTGCCAACCTATAACTCAGTTATGAGCACTGAAACATTCCCAATCCACTGTTTGCAATGTCCCCCTGCAACCCGAGTGCAGATCAAGTGCTCACAACAGGCACTGCATTAATTACCAGCTGTGCTGGGCTGTAGTGTTCACAGCCACTCTGGAAAGCACACTCTGTCTCCACTCCTGCACTCACCTGCAAGCCACCGAGCTGGCAAACGTAGCAATTCATTTTGAATAATTCCAAAGGTCAAATCCCGAGGGCTCCTGTCGCTCTATAATTTATAACCCTGCCGTCATATCAGAGGGCCACAAAACGCTATTCATGTAAAGAGCAGCAGGCACTAATTTCTCCTGGTTTTGACTGCCGAGCCATTATCTTCCACTTCCTTTGAAACAAATTGACGGCTGTCATTGGAGCAGCACAGCTATTTGTTTAATTACTTAATTGGCTGCCATTATTCAAATCAAGGCAGTTTTTAATACCTTTTAGATTTTTTTTTTTTTTTAAAGAGCAATGTGATCACTCATCAGAGAATCATTACCAACACTGCGAGTTGGGTAAGAGACTCACATGTTGAACAGACAGGCCCCTCTGCCAACGTGATTTTCCAGAACATTTTAATATACCTGATTTGAATATTCCACCATCAGTGGCCTACACCGATTTTAATAAAACTTTAAAAGACCTCGTTTTTTCTCTCTCGTTTTTAAATCAGTGTATGTCAAAATATTCACCTTTTTCTCTTTCTAATTATGGGAATATTGATGTTCAATCCCTGAGAAAAAATGCTTACCTTTTAAAAAGACACAATTGATTCCATTCTATCATTTCATTTAAAGATGGGCCTATGAAATTAATTGAGTTGAAAAAAAGTTGTTAAAAGTAAAAAAAAAAAAAAAAGTGATAAAAACCAGAGCTCTCAAGTCACCCTGTTACAGAGCACAGTATTTTAATGAAAACAGTTCAAAATCCTTTTAGTGCCCTAAAGCTACAATATTCAAGTTTTTCCCTAGCCTGGGTAATGTATTGTCCCCCTTATAATATTCATATATTACAGTGTACCACATTGGAAAAGGGGCTTTGAGTTTTAGGTACTGAGATCTGCCACTGTTCAATCATAGGCTTATCTACCCAGTGTACCCTTCATAACATCTGTACATCACTGCTGGTAAAATCGGACACTAAATCATTCACGGACACGGCAGATTTAGACCAACACTACTCCAACAAGAGATCAGTTAGACAGTGGGGATGATGAAGACACCTACTTACATCTACGTTATTTATCTAAGCAATGTGATAGAAAAACGAACAACCGGAAAAAACAAAACAGCTGTAAACTAAGAGACCATCCATCACTAGAAAAAAATTGAAGAACTGTAGGGTAGATTAGAAATATTTTTCTTCAATGCAAAACACTGAGAAAGAAAACTAGTCTATTAGGATTTTTTCTACTATAAGCTTCTTTTAGTATTGCCACTTAATGCAAAGTCCATCAACAGTAAATGTTTTTTACTGCACTGGTTTTGTAATATTGTGCTGTGCAACTGGGTTTTCCATTTTAATAAACGGCTTTCTAAAGCTGAGGGAACACAAAGCCACTTTGTGGCTTGGAACTGGGTTTCATGAGACTAGGTTTCAGGCCACTGCACGGCACACCAGAGCAGACTTGAGGTTTGATACAGCAAAGCTGCTCAAACAAGGTCTCCCAGTTTCCTGGAACCAGGTTTCAAGCCACTGCTCCTGAAAAAGTGCCTTTGTATACCCTCAGCTTTAGTGATCAAATCAGCTGGAAAAATACTTCGTTTATTTAGGAAGGACAGGATTTTAAGACCTCTTCCTTGGACTTGTTAGCACAGGGGAGAGAGGGTGGAGGGTATTGCCTGCTCTAATGAGATGCGAGAGAGGGAGCTGAAGACAGGCTTTTAAATTGAGCTGAGAGGAGAAACAGTAAGAGCTGGTAGAGATTTATTGGGACCTGGGATCAATTCTCTTCACTGACAAAATAAATTAAAGCAGAGGAGGAATTAGCACCGACGGCATCATTCAATAGGCACAATCAAGACACTGTGGAATTAGCTGGAATCCCAGGGAGATGCTACTGAGGGAGGGGGCATAAAGTTGCCAGCGGACTTAATCCCTTCTTTCCTGGAGCAACAAAGAAAGGAATGACAAGGCAAAGGTACAGGGATAGGAGAGACACTGGAAAATGAAGGGCGTGACATTCCTCACAATAAACCTAAAGTATGGGTAACCGTGTCCCAACCTGACCTCAGTAATTGACATGGAAGCCACTTTAATCTTTTAATGTTTGTGTTCTTCTCGTCTTTGAACCCAGGCCTCCAGAGCTGCAAAGCACTGTCTCCTTTGAAGAACAATGAATCTTTGATCCGACATTTTCTCACCCCCAAAAAATATATTTGTACTGTTCTGTTCTCATACTGTGTGTGTGTGTGTGCTTTATTGCTGTATGTGATTTTACTTGTGATATACTGCAGTACATTTTATTAGGGCATTCAGCATGAAGTGAAATAGTTCCCCCAATGGTGCTGTGCTGCAGTGCTGGATTCCCTGCTCTGCAAACACATGTGCACATAGACACACTTCCAGGAAATGAAATGTAAATTCTAGCTGTCATATATTACAAAGTTTCAATGTAATGCATTGCCTTTGCATAAAGAAGTCAGGAAGCTTAGTGGAGTATAAAGGCGTGTGCACTGTGTCCTGCCTCATTCACTAATGCTGTGGATCTCTCTCTGTGATTGATGGGAAGATGTATTTCCCAATACAGTGCTGACATCTTTAGCATCAGAGCACAGCCACTCCCTTGAAGACTGAGGGACCCTGGCATGTACCAAACTCAGGCCTAGGTGGTGCTGTGGGTTAATGGATTAGGTCTGGGTTAAAGTACGAAATAGGTAACAAGTCAAATGACCCCAGACGCCACCTCACTTAATTCATATTCAGTGCCACTGTGCATCTTCACAGGATTGGTCATGGTCAGGTCTGAATGTTCATAGAGCCTGAACTGCTCCACAGCTCATAGCCTTTGCCACTAAGGTGCATGATTATGTCAATTTAATTATACCCTTGCCAGATTGCTTTACTAAGTGCTCTCCCCAGTTTAAATAGGACTCTGATGAAGCGAGCGGTGATGTCACCACGGACAGGAGCAGAGGCACAATGGGTGCCCCTGTACTTCATGGCAAGTCTATTCAGAATTCAGAAAAAGTCACTTTAACTGAGTTTTATAAACCTGCTCTAAGCTCTCCATTCTCTCGCTTATACCAGAGCAGGATTAAGGAGAATAAGAAAAATCACTGAATCAGAACCGGCAGACAATGATTGATGGAAAGACTTTCGAGTCCAGAATCTCAAATAGTTTATCTGCTTCAAAAAAGAAAGAGAAATCATTGCAGCAGCTGAAGGCTGTGGTCGGGTAAGTGTGTGTGTGTGTGTGTGTGTGTGTGTGTGTGTGTGTGTGTGTGTGTGTAGGGGGGGGGGGGTTGGTGGCATGTCCACATGCATTAGCACTATGTAGGGGTGTGTGTGTGTGTGCCATGCAGCTGAAAATCTATGCTCCCAGGCAGAGGAGTTAAAAGCACAGGCCAAACCATGGCAGCTACCAAAGTTGCTTCTTACAACAAAAGTACAAGGAGGACTTTTTATAAATAATATCCCATGATCCAATGTGCTGCTTTTTTAAATGGGATTCATTGAGGGAGGTGGAGGGTGGCGTCTGTCATGAAGTTTTCTACCAGGTCATGTGTGCAGCAGCAGACGAATAAATCAAACAGTAAATCGTTCTGGACGCAGAAGTGAGGGCTGAGACATTGCAGTGCCAATCACAGACGTGAACTGCAGCACAGCACAGCCTGCATGTCCTGCATAGCAGCATGAGATCCACTGCATTCAATACAAACAAAATCATCTTCGTAAGGGTCCTCGGGCTACCTCGCTTTACATGCCTTTGTGGGTAAGGCCAGCAATGCTGAAGAACTGCACTCCAATATATAAATGATATAGATTGTGTTGCTATTAAAGAAGGCTATATTTAAAGTAAACGTCTAACAAAAAGACTATATAAATCAACAGACATTCAACTAAACACTCTGCAGCTTGCTCTTCGGGTTCCATCTCTATCAGGAATCGAAGCTGCTGTTGAGTGAAGCTGCCAGAAGTTATCTGGAGAATCCACTCAGCTCGAATCAGGTTTGCTGTTTCCATTTTCCTGTTGGGCTTCATGTTACCAGTGAGAAATTGCAGGAAATTAAGGAATTTACATTTCTTCAGGATATCCCTGTTTTTGGGAAGTAATAGCCCCATTTTTGGAATAAATAGCCCCATTTTTGCAATCAAGAACCCCATTTTTGAAATCGATAGCCCCTTTTTTTGGTAAGTAGCCCAGTTTTTGGAAAGTAGACCGTGAGAGTAGTGTATTGCACCACTCGATGGTTTGTACTGTAGTTTAACTCCAGCCAAAGCAATATTGGTACAAACCATAGCAGAGCAGTTCCAGTCGTAGAATAGTTTGATTGCATCCAAACAGAGAGGCATATGGAACAACGATGACCACTGCAACTGTCTTGACTGGAAATGAGCAATCTGTTTCATTGTCTGTCTGCATAAAGATGATGTGGTTAGACAGTATGTGTGTGTGTGTGCGAGTGTGACACATATGTGTATAATGAATTGTGTGCACTGTAAACAATGACCAGTACTGTATACAAGCTAGGCTATTCAATAAAGTCACATATTTAATGCCCAGTCATTTAAAACCATTGAAGGGGACAGAAGAGATTGAACACTGTCTTTTAAATTCCAGTTCAGTTTAACGTCTGTTCAAACAGCACATTCACCTGAGATTTTCCTCGAGCAAGGCACAGTCCCATTGTAGTGTATGAAGCTAATCTTCCCCTTTGTTTTACTTAATCCTCTTCTATTGAAATGTTAACAGCTCCTCTGAGTTCGCTAGTTGCTCTTTACCCTCTTCGGAGCTTTCCTGGCTTCTTGCAGCCGCAGAGCTCCCAGTGCAGGCAACTGAATGACCCTCTCTTACCTTGCTTTCTCTAACTGCCATTCACTCTCGCTAATTTAATCTGACTGCGCGGACAGATAAGGTAACTGGCCTAAATGGTATGAGGTGCAGGTACAAATCAACAGAAGGTAAACAAAGTGTAACGCAGGCAATACGCAAGAACATTCATTGATTAAAACGAGTGTCTGCTTTAACAAAGCTTGTTTTAGTAATGCTTGCTAATAAACTGAATGACACAATATGACTGCAAGGCTGTGGGGAGTCTGGGGGCCTTGGCTAGCCAGCAAATAGCACGAATAGAAAATTGCCCAAACATTTAAAGGGCTACATAGCCTGTCTTATGCAAAACATTGTGCACAAAGGGCATTTCTCCAAGTCAAAGAGGGCTTGAAAAAGCAAAGGTCAGCATGTGTTAATTTTTATTTTTAAATGGAAGGATACTTACATAGATATCCTTGCAAAGTGCATACTGTGCTGTAAAGCCCTTGTGATGTAGAGGAACAGCACTATTCAAACCCTGTCCTGATCCACTCAATAAAGAACTAAAGCCCTGAAATCCATGTGACACTGCAATTGATGACTTTACAAATAAGACTCAACTGTGTGTGTATGTCTGTGTGTGTCTGTGTGTGTATGTCTGTGTGTGTCTGTGTGTGTATGTCTGTGTGTGTCTGTGTATGTATGTCTGTGTGTGTATGTCTGTGTGTGCGCGTGTGAGCGTGTGTGTGTGTGTGTGTGGGGGGGGTTACATAGTTTTCTTTATGGATGGGAGGGGCTGCTACATTTCAAAGCAATGTGACAAAGACAAATTAAAAACATTTAAAGTCAGAGTATCCCTGATACAGATTCAAATGGTTTAGCGTCAGTTGGAAAATGGCTGCACAGTGTTTATGCTTCTTGACAGGGCAACCTGCAGCTGACGGAGGGCTTTCCGTTAGCTCTGCACTGGCTCCAGCTTCTGTAGCATGCTTTAGGATTGTGGGAGGCCGGGAAGGTTGTAGACTGGCCTCTGGGGCAGGACAAGCTTCTTCAGGCAATCTCTAAATATACCCCCTCTACAGTACCAGCACCGAGCAGGGCGTATGGGGAGCTGTGCTGTGCTGCTGTAACATTGACATACTCCATCGACTTTGGTGGCCCACAGATTTGCACTGGAATATGAAGACTTTCACATCCAGCCAAGGTTGATAGCGACGGGTGGATGTGAGCCGACGTGAAAGGAGTTTAGGCACAAACAGTACTGTACAGTAGATATATAGACCCTAAATAAGAAATATATATTATATCTATCTATCTATCTATCTATCTATCTATATCTATATATATATAATATATATATATATATATATATATAGTCTATTATATATATATTTTTTTTAATAAAAAAAATTGTCTTTAATTGTCTATTTTTCCCCATACTGAATTAGTATAGTAGTTTTTTTTCAAATTGTACAATTAAACTATTTTTTTGGTCTTTTTTTAAAATTATTATTCCAATTTTATATAATTTTTGTTTAAGACTTTGTAATTGTTCTGATTTTTTATTTTAGTTTTTAAAATTTTACAATTAAAACCACATTTTATGGTCGTTATTTTAACTTCAGTTTTATTCAGTTTCATATAAGGCTGTTTTTAATTGAATGGTTTCATTTTTGTGAGAAGCGCGTTGGGATTCTTGTGATGAAAGACGCTATAGACATGTGTATTGTATTGTTATTGTACTGTATTGTATATGCACAAGTTAAAAAAATAAATAAACATAAACTGTAGCACATAACATGTGAGGAACGTGTTCTACGTAAAGCATCAAGAAAGGTCTTGAAACCAGTTCAAATATGTTCCCTTATAACATCTTCTCATAGGAAAAACAAAGTGTGATAAAGCACGGTAAAGAATAGGTTGGCATATTAATAAGAACGGCAAACCAGGCTAAACTGTGGTAAATGAATAGTATAACCATGGGAAAACATGGCAAAACCACAAATAAGAGCATGTAAAAATAGCGTGGTACACTTTTCTAAGGGTTAGAATACAGTTTTGTTGTTAAAGTACTGAATATACTCAGTTTGTAACAGGCGACATGGGACATGTTAAAATAAACCCGCGTTACTCTTCCACTGCTGGATGTCCCATAAGGTGAATTATTTAACACACACACTGACAGATAAACCTCTGTCTGCCACTGAGGACAGTATTGCCCATATAAAATAGTGCAGTCTGGTTACTCTCTTCCTGAGTAAATGACCACATTAACAATGTCTGTATTAAACAGTGCATCAGAATTACTGCTAGCTCTTACTGAAAGGTGCACCAACTTGATTCTAGAGACCCCATTTCACCAACCGCTTGCATAAAGACAGAATCCATTTATTTTATTTGTATTCCCGTTTTAACAATCCCCCAGCTCCCAGGCCCAGGGGCTCTCATTCCACTGTGAGTCATCATAGAGAGCTGTCTCAAATATCGATCTTAAACAGCTTCAAAATCCCACCACTTTTCAAGCAACTAACTCTTATGTCAATAACATCTTTTCATTGTCTCCATGCCATATTTCTCCCTGTAAGCTCTGGTGTCTTTCAGCCTAATTTCTTTCTAAGTGTGTGTTTGTACAGAGAGGAACAGGCAACAGCTTAACCCTTAAAGTGCTGTTCACATTGGGTATGTACCCTTTCTAAATAATGACCAGTATTGTAACAAGCTGGGGTGCGTATTGACGTCATTGATTATATCTTTATGGTTGGTAAGCAAAGCACAGATCAATTAACAGTGATAGTCTTTGGTGGTTTTGTTATATTGTTAACAGGGAACACCTCCATCGCAGAGCATATATTATAACTATTTTAAAGCCATTAGCGCTAGTTCTAACAGAGTGAGTTCCGAACTGCACGGGATCCTCACTCACAGCGCCCACACCCCCAGCAGCTGCTTTTACATAAAAGGCAAATAATATGAAACACATTTCAGCTATTAATTATTTAATTGAAGGATTCAAACCATAATTGATGCAATTACTTCTATTATGCTGGGCTGAAAGACACAGACACAGCCTTTTATGTTCCTGATAATTACACTGCAGTTTATTCTTTTTAGTTTTAAAGAAGGAAATCACCCACTAGGAGAAAGGTTAAGAGACACAAGTTATGTCAACAGCATACAGTATTTTCCCCCTGCTAAGGATACAGATTATAGGTGTTGATATCAGGAGAAGAAGAGGTCTCTCTGACTAACATCTGCAGCATGTACCTGTACTATAAATTAGCATCTCGTAGTAAATGCTTATGAATATTTTCAGCAAAAGCAGATACTATAAGTACTTCCCAGTTCAATAAATCAACCAGAACAGTCCACTGTCTGAGGAATAACGACTGGCAACTAAAGTCTAGGCAAAGTTAAATCAAATGTGTCTGAGCTTCCACCCAACGCTGTGTAATTCACAGTATGTGGATCAACATACTGAAACAAATATCAGAACGATTGGAACACCACAGTCAGTATGGTACTACAGTCCATATAGCATATATCACAGTAGACTGCAGTGTGTTGGCCCCTTCTATAGAATACCAAGACTGCACTGTTGTTCCAATACATATAGTGCGTATCCTACAGTCTAACTGCACTTGAAGTCCCAGTTCCCAACACCTCATGCTCCTTCTCTCCCGCAGTGCTTCTCAGTTGTCAGTTTCCCTTGGTGCTCTGCGTAAACATTAGTAATTGCAAACAAAACAAACCAAAAAAAAAATAGGAGTTGTGAAGAAACCTCCTGACGAGGCTAACCCTTCCCCTGTCAGAAAGCCACAGCTCTTTATCATGTCCGACTCGTCACCGTGGCAGACTACAGCCCCAATTGCCATGAATCACTATTACTGCTACAGGAGACAGCTTTCACTCTTTGAGCATGTGTGTGTGTGTGTGTGTGTGCGCGTGTGTGTGAGCGTGTATGTGTGTGTGTGTGTGTGTGGGGGGGGGGGTTACGTAGTTTTCTTTATGGATGGGAGGGGATACTATTTTTCAAAGCAATGTGACAAAGTCAAATTAAAAACATTCAAAGTCAGAGCATCCCTGATACAGATTCAAATGGTTTAGTGTCAATTGGAAAACGGCTGCACAGTCTTTATGCTTCTTGACAGGGCAGCCTGCAGCTGACGGTGTGTGTGTGTGTGTGTTGTGAATTCTGACTCACAGGTTGTTTTGTGATTCCCTCGTTGCAGAGATCTTGGAGCCCCATGGGGGGGGGGGGGGGGGGGGGGGGGGGGGGGGGGAGTGTGTGTGGGTGTGTGTTGTGAATTCTGACTCTCAGGTTGTTTTCTGATTCCCTCGTTGCAGAGGTCTTGGAGCCCCACAGGGGGGAGTGTGTGTGGGTGTGTGTGTTGTGAATTCTGACTCTCAGGTTGTTTCGTGATTCCCTCGTTGCAGAGGTCTTGGAGCCCCATGGGGGGGAGTGTGTGTGGGTGTATGTGTGGGTGTGTGTTTTGTGAATTCTGACTCTCAGGTTGTTTCGTACTTCCCTTGTTGCGGAGAACTCTGAGCCCCACGGGGGGGAGTGTGTACACTTAATCACTGCCAGCACAAACGGCATTTCAAATAGCAACCCACTGAAACACCTTCTTGAGCATTGTGCTTTATACTCTGCGGTCGTAAGGGTTAAACCTTTCAAAGAATTCTTATTAACTCTTCAAGTAAGTAATTCAAAGGAAATACATATCAGTCTTATTTCCTACTAAACTGATGAGAAATTCGATCATTCTTTATTTTAAGCTTTATTTCAAACTTATTAACAAATGTTGTTTAATTGGTATTAATAGTTTATCAATTCCAAATTATATATCATGTATATATAATATATATATTATATAAATATATATTATTATATATATAGCGTAAAAAACTTGATCTAATTTGCTAAACTTTACTACAGTAAAATTAAAAGTGTCATTAAAACAAACTTAAGCCCATTTGAAAGATATGATTGAATGAACGATACTGAAGTAGGAACCTCATATTTACTGCCCTGTTTTTATTTGTTGATATAACAGAAAGTTATACTGAGTTTAATAGTTGAGCTCAACCAAAGAAAAGCCTTTGATAAAACCGTCTAGTCACATCGTCATAATACTGCTTGAGACACCAAGCTTCATCAAATTTGCTCAATTTCCTTAATTAAAGATGCACTGCTTATTTTGCTTTTAATCACGTGTATCGGTAGGGGGCTTACGCATGTGAAAATGCGAGGTGAACCTTCTCTGTAGTTTACAGTATCTGCAGGAGAAATGGGACGGGGGGCTGGGAGCTGGTGGGGGATTCTGAAGGCATTTTTATTAATTTATCAATGGGTTTAGCATTCATGAAGGTACACAGAAGCAGCTCTGCTGCAAGAGAGAGACAGGAGGACTTCTGCAAGAAAGAAATAACAGAGAAAATAATGCTGCTGCTTTAAATGAGTCACCATCTTCACTCATTATGTTTTCCTGCATCGTGAATCCCATTCCGTTTTTTTGTTTCGCCTTCAATCATGTCAAGATGTCACCTCAATGTGCTGTTTAATATCTGCATAGTAGACGGTAATGCAAAAGCAATTACCTCACAATGTGATCACGGACCTTTGATAAACAAAACGTAGAGTTCGTTCAAATAAAGGACCTTTTTATGTGTTCATCTGAAGGAAAGCATGCCTTGGCCCAGCATGCATTGCTTCCTACAGTTACGGCTCTTGCTTATGCTTTCCCAATATCACTGCCGCACTCCCACGCGCCACACTGAGGTGCTGGTGGGTGGCAGAGTTTCCTGGCTCTGCTTTAGCCAAATAACGCAGACACCGCTATCCAAAAATATTATACTGGCGATGGAACAAGCCCAGGACACAGTTGCACATAGAGAGGACACAGGACCGGCCAAACCCCACATCTGTGCACACAAATGCTGA